>NW_003314440.1:0-24069 GCF_000143415.4 Selaginella moellendorffii | reverse complement strand
AGTGCACACTTGCTTCGGGACTGCCGGGGTGAAACACCATGGCCTAACGGCCCGGTATAGGTACCTCTACCCCCCCACTTCCATCCCGAAGGAAGGCCCAAGCCCCTAGGGAGGGCGAGGACCAATGAGCCGCATGGTACTCAAGTGGGGCACCACTCCACCTAAGCCGGGAGCACCACAATCGGTTTCCCTTTTGGGAGTGGGAGCTGCTCTTGAGCATTTCCTTGGATGGCCCCTCCAGCACCAACCAAGTCCATGCTCACTCCCACCCAAGGCCCCTCGGTCCCAGTCTCAACCTCAAGTCAGTTTGGAAGCCCCACTGGAGAGTCCCTTCAAAACTGGTTCTTGGACCTCACTATCCCTAATATACTTTTGGAACCCCCTGCAGCCCCCCCCCCCCTGGGAGACGCACGCTTTGGGCTTTCACCCCTTGACCCATATTAGTATTTGGACTTAGTCTCTGGCTCGATCTCGGACTCAATTTCAGATCCGACTTCGGATTCGGTCTTGGACTCGATCTCGGACTCGATCTCGGACCCAATCTCGGGCCCGACCTCGGACTCGACCTCGGACTCGGTCTTGGACCCGATTTCGGATCTTGGACTCGGTCTCAAACTCGGTCTTGAACTCGGTCTCGAACTCGGTCCCCGAGTCGGTCTCGGACTCGATTCCGGACTCTATCTCGAACTCGATTCCGGGCTCTATCTCGAACTCGGTCCTAGAGTTGGTCTTGGACTCGATCTTCGACTTGGTCCCATCCGATGAACTCTTTGTCATTTTGGTCATGCTTTCAGGGTTCCTTTAGCCTACGACACCTCGGCGAGTTGGTTCCTTACAGTACATTGACAAGCTAGTGTCCAATGAAATGATATACTACTCTTTGTTAACTCAGTCAACAGGAGCGCAATTCTTGCAAAATTGCGGACAAATTTGCAATAGTATCCCACCAAACTGAGAAAGGAATGAACATTTGATACAATGGTCAGAACTTCCCAGGACTTCACCGCTTCCACCTTCTTTGGATCCACCTCAATTATGCCACCACCAACTATATGTCTAAGAAAGTTCATGCACAATTATCCAAAACCACATTTACTTTCTTTAGCATATGGTTTGTGTTCACACAATTTTTGAAACACTAGCTCCAAGTGTTTCAAATGATCCTCCAACATTTCACTAAAGACTAGAACATCATCGATATATAGGACAACAAATGTGTCTAAATAATCTCTGAATATTCTATCCATCATAGTGTTGAACGTTGCTAGAGGGGGCTGGGTAGTTTTTGAGCTGAACTCAAGTCAATGAAAGTTAACGAAAGTCAAAGGAAGTCAATACAATCCTCTAACTAGTGAAAGTTTAATGGCACTACCTTAGTTTGTCCTGAACCAAGAATTTTTAACATAAAATCTAGGTGTTTAAGGGATTCCATAATCTCATGTAGTTTATTGGTTCAACACAAACTAATCTTTTAGTCTATAAAGAAAGAAAATAATATATTCAATCTTCTTTTGCTTCCATATCCAGAAAAGCAGAAATGAGTATAGTGGAATGCTCCTTCACTATAGGCTTGTGTTGTATATAATGTTGTGCTATGTGTTCAACATAAATAGGTAAGTGGAATTGACTTCGGTCCATATGATCATCTATATCATCAAGATCAAGCGTGTGGACTGAAACACTGTGTGATAAGTGTAGACCTAATAACATAGAAACATTTGAGAATAAATATTATAGATTATTTCAAGCACTAATATCACCTATCACAAAATCTCCTAAGAATATCCTCAAAGGCATCCTCCCTCTCAAGTGCAAAAACAGCTCTGCTTGTCTCTTTTGCTGCCTGCACCATTGACCAAAATCCTGCTATAGCATCAAGCACAATCCCCTTTGGTGGACAGAATAACTCCAATAAGATCTGCATGGCCATGACCGAATGATGTCGATAACTAGGGAACATTGAGTGAAGAATGTCTGAGTTAATCACATTTGGGATGATGCCTGTAGAGTTGTCATATCCTGGTGAAGCAAGAGTAGCACACTCGTCAGCTCGTGTGGCATTATGCTGGTTCCCAATGTGGCATAGAGCATGGTAGTTCCAGGAATAAACCTGGAAAAAAAATAGAATAGAGTTAATTTGTAAATAAAAAAGTCACACACCTTTCACTTCTGCCCAGTGCCTTTTGTGCCCATCGCCATACTCAAAAGAAGGCAGCCAGATGAAAACTTGACAAATTCATCATTGTTGTCAGCCAAGTGTGCGAGAAGGCCTTCCCACATTAGAGAGCGGGGAAGGATCATGACAACCACACCCGAGTATGTCATGAAGTTGCTGCCAACCTTTAAGGCTTGGGAAATGTGTTGAGCTTGCAACACATTCCATAATGGAGTATCCCTCTGCAGTGGTGGCATCCCATCAGGAAGATCAAAAAAGATGAAATCAATCTTCCTATAAGGTGTGAGCTGACCCAGACTATGGATCCAATGATCAAGCATGTAGAGCTCCCGACTAGTAGCATCTAAAAGCTGCATGTAATCCCAATGAGAATAGCAACTTCCCCAACACTAGCCGTTGGGGATAGAGGGTGAACCTGAAAATTAATTATTAGAACTATAAGTTGGAGATAAAATTCATGCTTACTAACCTGTTTATGCATAGCTGCAGAGGAGAGCTCTTCCAAGTTGTCGTCTGTAGCGTAGGGAGGGATGGGAAGAATGTCTTAGTTCGTCGAAAAGACTGATGGCTGCTCTCTGCAACATCTATAAAAAAAAAAAGTGAAGTCAAAAATGAATAAAAGAATGTTTCAAATCAAAGTCCTTACTTTCATGAAAGGCTTCACGACGGCCTCTTCAGGGGTTGTGAGGAGCAGGTATTGGAATCTCTTGTGTTGGAATCTCCTGTATAGTTTCCTTTGGTTCAATGGTATTTGGATTTGGCATCTCTTGAATGGTTTCCTGAGTGTGGACTCCTGGGTTTAGTTGTTGAACTTCAATAACATCGTTATCACAATCAGAAAGAGCCTCTAGAAAATAAGAATATAACTCAAGGTTAATATTTCCTAGCTAAGTGCTGAGTTTCAAGTGAACCTGGATGACATTCAAGGTAGAGATCCAGCTTGAAGTTCGATGTCGGCATCTGCTCCATGAGTTCAAGGTACCACAGACATAGCTCCCTCTCATGTGTGCAAGGACAATAGAACTCTAGCTCATACATCCTAAGCTTCTTGCCTCTAGTTAGGAGGTTCTGCAAAACATCGGCTGTGTATATCAGTGCGCCAGGGCAATATTTTAAATATCTATAAAGTAAAACAAAAATATAAATACCAATATATAAATGAGAATTGAGAAAATACTTGTAAACCATGTGCTGCGCAAGAAATGGTTGTCCTGGTTGGTTCTTGAACTCAGCCAAACTCATCCCACCACGTGGAAGCCAACCATTCCTTAGCTCCGTAAGACAAGCACAAATATATTCTTCGAAAGTGATACCTGTGCGGGTGCTGGAAAGAAACTTCTCATCCCAGACTTGTAGCATCTCCTGACCAGCGGCAATACTCTAAGAAATGTATGCCTTCTCCTTCATCACCTTCTCCATCTTTATCTTGTAGTGTTTTTCATTATTCGTAGCCAAGTGTTGAGAAGTTCCAAGCAGACGCTTTGTTCAGCAAAGGACATTTTACTCTTGGAGATGTTGTAAATGAGTTCCTCTAGTGCTTTACCAGTTCCTACACACATAAAAAGTTATGAAATATTTCACAAATTTTAGAAGAACTTATGAACACAAGAACAAATCTTGGCAATGCTATCAAACCATTCCTACCTACGTTGTATGTTTGCAATCGAGAGCAACTTTTTCACCTTTGTTCTCTTCATATTCAAAATTCACTGCTCAATCGCATGCCACTCCATCTCCTTCTACTGCTCGTCCCCTTGGGCATTTTTAAAGAATGAGATTCTTTCTCCTTTGATTATGGGCTGCAAGAAACATTATGTAAGTTGATACATACTTCAACACTAATTTACCT
Organism: Selaginella moellendorffii; assembly: GCF_000143415.4. Lineage (NCBI taxonomy): Eukaryota > Viridiplantae > Streptophyta > Lycopodiopsida > Selaginellales > Selaginellaceae > Selaginella > Selaginella moellendorffii. Next base: position 20,044 of record NW_003314440.1, on the reverse strand, counting down.
TTGCCTAGATAGCAACTAGAAAATCAAGTGGCAGCTGGTACCAAATCTACAATTCTTGGCCTTTCTTAGTTGCTAGCTTCATTTGAATTGCTTCAAATACCTCATGATTGTACAATGTTTGGACCTCCTCTAGCGAGAGCATTCTGATAAATCAAAGGTGCTCAATGTCATGTACCAATATATAAGCTTGAAAGGCAAATTGGTTTAGCCTACAAAAACACAATATTGGCTAAGTTTATAAAAAATAAATTCTTACATGTTGATCTTATGGCATGCCATGTTGAGCTTCACAGTGTGCTCCCAAGTCATTGGTTTGACAAGTGTGATTGGAACACTAATGTGTCACTCTTTGTCATCTCGAAACTTCTCTTCAATGCACTTCCAAAATGCTAGCCACCTATGGTTTCCATCGATCACCCAAAAGAGCTTTCTAATGAACTCTACTATCTCCACATGTTATCCTAAGAATCCATCAAACTCACAAGACTTTTGCAGCCATATAAGATCCCATTTTTGCTCAAGTTTAGTAGTCACTGGCTTTGTCCAATTGGTTCTAGGGAAAGTTGGTGAAACAATGAAGGTACTAGCTGTGCCCTAAATCCCGACCTCAGCAAAGGAGCTGTAGATAGCCATGTTGAGGTAGTAAGCTAAGCGCACCTAATGGTTTTGAACCAACTAGCACAAAGAAACTAGAAAACGATGAGGGCCATTCCACACCATTTCTTATAACACTTTATTGACTGTCCGTTCTTGAGCTTGGATGATTGTGTCCGATCATTCAAGATGGTGTCAGAATCATGCATGCATAATCCCTCACCACCATTAGCTCTCCACACCATTTCCTATAACATTTTATTGACAGTCCGTTCTTGAGCTTGGATGATTGTGTCCGATCATTCAAGATGGTGTCAGAATCATGCATGCATAATCCCTCACCACCATTAGCTCTCCCTACACCACCAGCCTAAGGAGCAGTAGGAGCAACTACCATGCCCCTAGTGTAAGCAATCAAAGAGAACAATTTAAGACACGATCCATGGGGTTTAAATATAAAGGGAAAGGGCTCATGAATAAAAGTGCACCCCCTTTTCCAATTGGTTAAGGGTTTTGGGATATTTGGGGTTAAGCGTCCTTAGGCTTGAATAGTACTGAGTTGGGTGACCTCTCGGGAAGTCCAAACTCAGGAGCTTACATTTGGTATCAAAGGGGTCTCGGGTCCGACTCTGTTGGTTGGCTAAGGGAATCACACCACATGTTAATTGACATTTGGCTGGTCCAATTTACTCCCACTAGGCTCGACCCAAGGGGTAGGGTGTCAAGAGAGTAGGGCTCTCGGGAGAGTTGTGGCTCTCAACTTCCGTTCACGAGGGCGTGAACTTGCAGGGAAGCGTGGTGGATTGTAAGCAACCAAAGAGAACGACTTGAGAGACTCCCGGGAAGCTTACACTAGTAGTTCAATACCTATAACCTCCTTAGCTGGTTCATCCACCTCACCACGAGCAGCCTCAGCAACCAAAGGCACAACACCCCCACCACCACCAACATCAGATTCAAGTATCACACCACAAGTAGCCGCAGCCTTAGGAACACCAGTACCAATAGTAACAATAACACCAACATCAATTTGAGTGTCCATTTCAACATCCATATCATTGTTATGCTCATTGTTGCCTCTAGCATAACTAGCAGAAACTTCATTGGATACTTGAGATGAATCTCCACTCAATCGACCAAGCCCACAGTGATCAAGGCAGCTGCCTTTTCCTGGAGACCGAGACCATTGAGGCTGGCCTTGGCGCTTCCTCTAAAATAAAACATAAAAGTACTATAAAATCTAACTTGTAATATAAAGCAAACTTGTGGCATTTTAAGTTCAAGTCCCTTGTTGAAAGTTCTAGGCAGTTAAGCTTGATTTATATTTGCTCTCACAAGAAAATTTTGTAAATAAAAGATATGAAAAATAGATTGTAAACTACAAGAAATGCTTAGGAAAAAAACACAAGTCACTGTGAGAGGTAACCAACCTCACCCTACCTCTCGAGAAAAAAGAAAAACACAACAAGAATATGAGAGAGGGCAGTTTGCGCAAGAACCAACTGTAAGCTCCTGAGTTTGGACTTCCCGAGAGGTCACCCAACCCAGTACTATTCAAACCCAAGGACGCTTAACCCCAAATATCCCAAGACCCTTAACCGATTGGAAAAGGGGGTGCACTCTTGTTCATGGGCCCTTTCCCTCTATATTTGAACCCCATGAATCGTCTCTTGAGTCGTTCCCTTTGGTTGCTTACAATCCACCACGCTTTCTTGCAAGTTCACGCCCTCGTGAACGGAAGCTGAAAGCCGCAACTCTCCCGAGAGCCTTGCTCTCTTGACACCCTACCCCTCGGGTCGAACCCAGTGGGAGCAAACTAGACCAACCAAATGTCAATCAACATGTGGTGCGATTCCCCTAAGCCAACCAACAAAGTCGGACCCGAGACCGCTCCGATACCAAATGTAAGCTCCTGAGTTTGGACTTCCCGAGAGGTCACCCAACCTAGTACTATTCAAACCCAAGGACGCTTAACCCCAAATATCCCAAGACCCTTAACCGATTGGAAAAGGGGGTGCACTCTTGTTCATGGGCCCTTTCCCTTTATATTTGAACCCCATGGATCGTCTCTCGAGTCATTCCCTTTGGTTGCTTACACCAACATCTTCCACCCTCTTATTTTCACATGAAATGCCCTATCAAGTCATTAAAATCAAGAAAAAACCTTGAAGATGTTAGTTTGCACAAGAACCAACATTTCTATCTCTCTCTGTTTTCTAAAATATAGAGATCTCACCACTAGAAACATGAAAAAAACCAAGAAGACTTGCGTCTATAAAAAATGAAGGTGGGGAGACATCGGTTCACACACAAACCAATCTTTCCCACCCCTTCAACAAGGGAAAAAAATCAAAAAAATGAGGTAGAGATGGGCAAAAACCTAAACAAAAAATGAAATAGAATGCTAAGAGATGTCGGTTCGCACAAGAATCGACATCTCTATCCCTCAGGAGAAAACAAAAGTCAAGAAAAGATAAAATTTCTAATGGAAGAAAGAAGGTGAGGAGACATTGATTCACGCGCGAACCAACTTTCTCACAGAAGCATACCTTGTTTGAGGAGCGTCTTGAAGCACATTGCTAGGTTGAAGCTCCTTTCTCTCGCCCTTCCCCGCTCAAATGCACCTTTCTCTCGCCCTTTGCTACTAAAACCCTAGGCATAAAACTCTAAAAATCAACAGATGTGATCAATAGTCATGATTAGTGGTTATGATTTTCATTCTCTTTAATGGCGATCATTGGACACAATCATTCAATGCTTTAGATATTAAGATATGTATAATTGATTGTGCGAGGAATAATATTGTTAAAATGAATGCAGTTATAAGTGAGAAGCGCCAGTTAATCACAAAAGTTGTAGCATTGATTACTTATTCTCCCTCTCATCTCCATGCTCTCTTCCCTCAAGAGAGTTTCATTCTTTTGTGACAAGTGAGAGAGAGTCAAGCTCAAAAAGGTTGGTTCGTGCACAGTTTTTTCAGGAAAATCCATCCTATACCTGTCTAGATTTTACACAGAGGGAGAACAAGGGAAAGGTATATTTAGCCAGCAAGCACATCTATTACATTTTTATGCAGGAACTAAACCAAGATCCTAAGATTGACCATCACATCCACCAGGCAAGCTTTACAGTTGCGGAGCTTGAGAAGTGTTTTTAGATTGCTTTTAGTGTTTGGATCTATATTTATATTTGTATTTTATTGGTCGAATTTACTTGAAAATAAAGATTAAATCAAAATTTGAAAAATGAAAAGATGTTGGTTAAGGACGAACCAATATTCTTCTTATGTTTGAGAAGCCATGAACTCAACTTATGAGCTCATGAGCTCAAAACCTACCCGGGCTCTTGCCAGAGCATTGCATAACCCAAACGGCATGACAAGGAATTCATAAGATCTATACCAAGTCTTAAAGGTTGTCTTCTCCACATCCTGATCTACCACCCATATCTGATAATACCCAGACTACAAATCAAGTTGCGTAAAATACTTAGCCTTTAAGAGTTGGTCAAACAAGTCATCAATGCGAGGTAAAGGATAACTATTTTTGACCATGATTTTTTTTGAGTGCCCAATTGTCAATACACATCCTCATGGTTCCATCTTTTTTCATAACAAAAAAAACTGGCACTCTATAAAGTGATTTGCTTGGTCGGATATGACCTTTGTCAAGAAGTCCGTGAGTTGCTTCTTGAGTTCAGCGATCTCCTTAATATTCAAACGATATAGAGCTTTTGTAGGTGGTTTAGAATCTGGAATGACCTCAATCCGATGATCAACCTCATGGCTAAGAGGTAACCCTGGTGGCAAATCCTTTAGAAAGATATTCTGACTCCTCACCAAAAACTCTAATATCTTCTTTGGTACAGGATCAACCCTGTCACCGATTCAAACTAAGTTACCGACACCTTCAGCTTCCATCACTTGAACCAAAAATGTCCGACATCCCTTCTTAGCTACTTTTTGAGCGGCTTTCACAGTCAAGAACTTAACATCTCAATCCTTTGAAAAATGCTTTTGCAACTAGGACACATTAGGATGTTCTTTTGACTTCAATGTGATGCAATTTTTTTCAACACCATAAATCCCTTTAATATATTTGTTGAAGAAATCCATACTAAACACCATCTGAAAATCTGGTATCTTCAACACTACCAAGTCCACTCTTTCTTTCCACTTGGATATTTTTATTGGAACATCACTCATAAATTTTTTGGTTACTTGCCCACCTTTTGCAAATCAGAAGTGTATGGGTGACATTTGCTCAACATTCAACCCTAACAACTTAACTAAGCCTTTAGATATCACGCTGTGCATAGCTCCCATGTCAATCATCACTCGGATTTAGTGTCCGCAGACAAAGACTATGAGATACATCAACGGATTAGTGTTTGCATTGATTGTGAGAGAAGCTTGAGGAAAGTAACAAAAATAACTCACCTCCTCTTCCTCATAGTCTACATTGACCAACTCGTCAACCCCTTTAGCTTCACAACCATTATCTTCCCTCATAACATTAATACAAGACCTTGTCTTATATTTGTTGAGATATTCCAAGGACCTATGTCCTGACTTTCCACAATGGAAGCAATGACCCACACTACTGGTTCTGCTAGGAGTAGGTTTCGTAGGTTGCTGCTGCTTGTACCCGCTAGGAGGAGGAACAAAGAGCCTAGGACCAAAAGAAGCTGCTAGTGGTCTCCAACCACCAGCACCTTTATTAACCGTTGCTTGTGAGCCTCTAGGGCAGAACCTTCCTTCCACCCTCTGTTTCCAATCACCTTGTTTATTCTCAGAATTCTTATTCTTGTCCAAGGTACCAGCATACAGCTATTGATATTGTTCTATGAGTGAGTGACTAAAGGCAACTTGCTACACTGTCTCCTTACACTTCAGGTATGTCTTCGGCTTAAACTTCAAAATCTCATTGCAAGAAAGTGCATTTAAACCCTCCAAGAAATAACTTCGAGTATCTTTATCCCTCATATTGGCAGTCATAATGCACTTCTAAGCAAATGCATTAACGTAATGCATAAGGTCCCCTTGCTGCTTTAACTGCCACAACTCTGCGCGAAGTTTGAGACCAAGATCATCCGGCAAGTATTCTTTAAGGATACAAGACTGCATCTTGGTCCAACTTTTATTCTGCCTTTTTTCAGCATGCACCTTACTGGATGGTGTTGCTAAGAATCGTGTCGTTAAACTTACATAGTTTTTCATGTTGTATTGACTCTACCTCTATCAATATCATTTGTCTGCGTTTAGTCCATGTTATTTGATTATATTGAGTCTTGGACGTGGTGAATCACTCCTTGCTTATATGTTATCTGTAGCTGAGTATTATTGAAGGATTAATCTCGAATACTGAATAAAGTATCTTTGATGTTAGTTAGCATGGTTGTTGCTAAAGAGTTTTGAGTGGTGATTCACTCTTGCTTTCGTCTAGCTTTGTTCTAGTGTTGATGGCATTAAAGTGATGCCTTGTCGTTGACATTATTGATGTTGGGATTCGAATGAAATGAGATGTCTCTCCGTTGGATTGATATTGAGTTTCATTAATCTTGATGTAGATAGTGTTGATGATTTCATTTTAGCTTTATGTTGTTAACATTCATGCATTTACTAGTTAGCAACTGTATTAATATTCAAATAAACTAAATGGCAAGTTGAGTTAGTTGTGTTCTAGATGGGGTTAAGCTTTGAGCTTTTCCTTGAAAAGTGATTCAATCATGGACTATGCTAACTTTACAAGAGGAAAAATTAGTGATCAATATTGAAGATGTTAGTTCCTTGTTGGATTTGAGTTAAAATATATCAATCATTGATGATTCTTCTTATATTTGTTATGAAGTAAGTTATACGTCTTGCTATAGATGGATTTATGGAGGATCGATTTGATAATCACTTGTTGAGTATAACTTTGTTGTGCTTGGTTTTTGGATTGATGCAAATATGCTCTTCATTAGCTTTGCATTATGAAATTTAGCTTATGGATGTGTTGAGGAGGATATTGTGGGTTGTACCATGATTTCTTCTTTAGTTTTGAAATTAGTTCATGTGAGACTCATGATCATTATTAGGCAAGACTTGGCTATAAGCTTCTTTGAGCTTTTGGTCTTTTGAGTTTTATGCTCATTGTTCCATTTGTTAAGAGTTGTTGGAGAAGGCATTTTGGCTTATTAGCTTTGATAGTGAAATTAGTATTTGCATTTGGCAATCATTGGTGATGATTGACTATCATTTAGGATAGTTGATTATCTTTATCAAAGATTTTGCTAGATTATTGTTGGTGTTGAGTGATTTGCCATTCTTCCTGATGGTAGATTGTTTCTTCGACAATGATTATGCATTTCTTCATTGATGGGATGATTGATGTTCTTTCATGAGGGTTAATTGTTCTCTTTGATAGATTTTGGCTTTTCGCATTACCACATGTTCTTTGTGATTTACTCTGGATTGATCTCTTAGCTTTGAGATATTGGTAGAATGTTGCTAATGCTTGCTTGAGCAACTTTGGTTCCTTGGTATTATTGATAAAGATCTATTTAAATTGGGTAGTGTAATAGTTGGCATGAACAAATGTTTATTAGTCTTACCACACTCATTTTGTTATATTAATTATTGCTATAGTTGATTCTAATAAATTGGATGTTATTTCCTTTAGGCAATACATTTGTGAGTATTTTGCTTATCAGTCAATGATACTTTGTGTTCTTTGAGTTATATAAGCTGTTTAGTATGCTATTTAAACTCTTTAATAATTAAGTTTTGTCATTGGATGTTCTTGATGATACATTGGCTATTGAATTTTGTTGAATAGTGAATTTTATGTTTTCCAACTATAATGATCTTGCTGGTTCCCGTCCTCTAATATTGGTTTTAGATGATAACTTACTTAGAATATTTTTGTATTCTAATATAAAATTTAGTCACTAATAATTAATTCTATTAGTATCATTGTCTTTGACTTTAATATTGTCCATCTATTAATCTTTGAGTTTGGGCCAGTATGGGGCTGGGTAGTTTTTGAGCTGAGCTCAAGTCAATGAAAGTCAATGAAAGTCAATATAGTCCACCAAATACAAAAGTTGATGTTTAAATGATTGGTTCAAGATGAACCAACAATTCTATTCAAAACTTAAGACATATTTTCAGTCCAAGAAAAAACTAAATAATATAAGTCTAATATATCATAAGTCAAAGAAGAAACTCTATATTACCACTAAAAAATTTAACTAAAAAAAAAGCTAAACTTAGTCTTCCTCGGCATCCACATCTACAAAGGAGGAGTTCGTATAGTATTATGCTCTTTAATTGTGAGCTCTTGTTGTATATGAGCTTGTGCCATTGCTTTTGCATAACATGGCAAATTATAACCCACCACCTAATATGCACAACTATGATGGAATTTCTATATTGAGAAATTTATACTTTATTGTCACCTGTTATGAAATGTCCCAAGAACACCTTCAAATGCACTCTCCTTCTCCAATGAAAAAACTACATAGCTAATCTCTTTAGCCGTTAGCACCATTGAATCAAAACCTGCTATAGCATCAAGCACAATCCCCTTAGGAAAACAAAACAACTCTAAGAGGATTTGCATGGCCTTTGGTGGTGTCGATAGCCAGGGAACTCTATATAATGGTCCTTATCGATGACATTCAGGATGATATCTATTGAGCTATCATATCCTAGCAATGCCAAACTTGCATGCTCATCAGCTTGTGTCAACTTGGGATGTTTGAGAGTAGGCAGCTTGATGCAAACTCAATCAATCTAAAGTCATCATTCTCCGCCATCATTGCAAGAAGACCTCCCCAAAATAAAGAATGAGGAAGAATGACTAGCATAATACCCTCATATTGCAACACCTTGAATACCATATCCACCACTTGAGAAATATAATCTATTCAAAGGATGTTCTAGGATGGAGTGTCACCTTTTAAAGGTGGTAACCCATTAAGAAAATCGAAGAATGCGAGGTTGATGCTGAATGTATTATTCATTCCTAATCTTTGCATCCATCTATGGAACATAGAAGACTTTCATTTCATGTTGTTGGAAAACTAAAGTAGTCCCCAATAACTATTTCCACATTGCCAACACTTCCGCGATGATATCTTAAATTTTCTTTGCTAAACTCTGATTAGATTAAGATGTAGGTTAAGTTAAAGTGATTTCTAAACCATACAATGTTTAGCTTTTTATTGATTGCTGTAAAACTTCTCTATATCTGTATCTTTTATTTTTCTTTTCATAAAACAATGGTTGGCATACTATACTCCAACTGTTGATGAATTAGAAAAACATTGTAAATATATATTAAAAACAAGAAATAAAAAATAAATTATACAAAGATTAAATAACAACTTGGGAAAATTTTCTACACATTGAAATGCTTGGTTTTCTTAGTATTAGGGCTATTCCTGTTTAGTAATATTTAATTGAACAAATGGAAGTTTATAATTATAAAATTATTTATAGCTTATAGACCCAAGATAAATATTATCGAGATTGATGCAGATCTTCCGAATTTCCACAGTGTGGCAGGGGATCGACTCTAGGTACACAGCGCTCCATCCAAGATGAAGTGAAGAATGCCACTGTACCCACCTTCTGCCTCACAAATTTGGGAGGTTAATTGGTGCGATGATGAGCATCTTGAAGAGGTCAAGATCTTCTATGTTGCACTGCACACATGATGTGATGCATTTTTCCAGATAATCGGATGGCACACTGATTCAGAAAATGATTGATTATTCGCCCCTGGAACTGCTGAGAAATTTGAAATTGATCTTGTGAAACCACTAACAACAAGAAAAATCATTAAGCATGAAACAAAACCAGTAGTCTGTGGTCGTTATGGGTCACTCAATATCTTTTATATGTTCCATTGAATATGAATTTCTGATGCTATTTCAGACCCCTATACAAATTTTGTAAATTTTTCAGACCTGTAATTTTTATAGTAAATTTTAAAACATGTACCATAGATTATTTCAACATTTTATATCTGTACATTTAAGGCATAACTAGGTCATATTTGATACATTTAAAGTGTTTAAGATATTAGATTTAAGGCATAACTAGGAAAAATAAATTAATATCATAAAAACTTTGATTAAGCCTGTATTAAAACTGAAATTTGGAATTTGAATAGGATCTAATTGGGATTGAATGCTGAATTCAATTATTCAAATTCAGTTTGTAAGTAAAAAAAGGCTGCATGGTGCATCTGTTCTTCCTCTTCACCAGTTTTTTCTAGGGTTTATAGGATTGGAGTCATGCGCTTTGGCAGCTTGTATTTTTGGCCACGATCAACTTTCACAGGTGTGTTTGTTGATATAAAAGACCATATTAAAAGCAGCTAGATGAGGCAACTCTAAACAGCAAGAAGTTATGAAATATCACTCCACTTTCATGCACCATTTCAGGGGTTGGGTACTGATATTTGATTAACCAGACAGTCTTTAGTCTTTCTACTTTCCAGTTATGTATACTTGTCACCAAGCTGCTTGGTATTTAGGGAGCCAAGTCAACAGGACTCTACTGTTGACTTGAGAATATTAATTGTTGCCATGTAAAGAATATTCCCTCATTTATATTGCTGTTTAAAACATATACTAAGAATATGTTATCAATTTTTAAGTTTATATTTGAGGTGGAAAACACTAGAAATAAAAACTGTTTTTTTGTTCTCCTTTTCACTTGTCTCAGCAGCCAAGTGAATCAAGTGATGGTGAAGTTGTGTTGGTGGCAAAACTACTAACCTTTAAAGTTAGTATTATAATATTAATACTGACGTTTTTTAAAGATTAAGTATTTGAACTATATTTGTGTGTTTAAGATTTTTAGGGACAATACCAAGGGGAAGGCTCAATAACAAATGTTGATGTATATCTCATCTAGCAAACTCTAATAACATTTCCCTAATTTTCAATATTGCAGTGAAGCTAATGTCATCTAGCGTCCTGATTGAGAAGCATCTTGAAGCACATTGTGAGATTCAAGCATTTTCTCTTGCAAAACCCTAAAAATTAACAGTCATGATCAACAGATCAATTTTTTAACAGTACTTGGATATATTTATTGCACAAATCCAGTATGAACATAGATTTCACATGTTCTTTCCAAGGAGACAATTATTCAATGCTTTAGATATTAATTGTATAATTGATTGTGAAAGTAATAATACTGTTGAAATGAATGGGGTTATGAGTGAGAGGCACCATGAGCGAGAGGAGAACAAGCTATCAATGCTATAACTCTTGTGATTAATCGGTGCCTTTCACTCATAACCCCATTCATTTCAGCAGTATTATTCCTCTCACAATCAATTATACAATTAATATGGGTGGGTTTCTAAGATACTCATATATCTCTAGATTCTACACGGTTGTATATTTTCTTAAAATATTTAACTTGTCCTTTGCAAGGACACAGATAATTAAAGCTCACAATATAGAAGAATATCTTTGTTCTTTCTTGTCAGTTTCTCCCCAAATTTTTTCTAAGTGCTCAAGCAAGGAGAAGATATGAAAGAATTCTACTTGAAGTTCGATCAAAAACTTCCAATTGTTTTCTCTAAGAGTGTTATTGAAGAGAAATTCCTCCACAGAAGATTCAAGTTGAAGTTGAGATTAGTTAGTTTGGAGAATGTATGTCGGGATAAGGGTAATCAGATAGAAAAATCCATTCTTTTTAACAGTGGTGTGGGAGAGAATGAGATTCAGTTGGATCTTGATAGATGTACAGGTCAAAAGATTCTAGTTACAAAATCTTCGAAGCGAGTAGAGGAGAGTGCATTAGTTTCACAGCCAACTATGCAAGGACTGAAGGATGAAATTGTCATTCTTTTTAATGATGAAAGTGAAGAAAATGAGCTTTTAGACATAGCTTCCCAGACAAGTAGATGTGTTCCTTCTGCACTAGTTTTTGAAGCAGTGGATAAAGCATTTTGGCAATCTTGATTATTACGGTTGGAATTGAAGGAGTTCCAGTATATGAGAGGTGAGGAACTTCCATCTTCCTATAATGGAAATATACCCCTCGAATTTCCACCAGCCAATTTGTCAAGCAGGAAGAGGGGCATGGAGATGCGTCTTGATCCACATAATTAGTGCAGAGTAAAGACGACCCACTTCTCTCATTTTGACGGATCTATGTCTATAGTCTATTATAGTGGATAGCTTCAGTATGTTGCTAAGAAATACATTTATGATCATGGCAAGAATATGTGTTTCTTTGAAGGCTCAGTGATTAATCCTCCTAGGCATGATGAGGTTGCTACAAGGTTTAAATGTTACAAATGCGGGGCAACACCTATATGTCAAGCATGTTATGATGCAAAAATGTATTATTTTCTTCTATGGGATGGATGTTTAGGCAAAGTAGCAGTGCATGTTAAATACCACTAACACGCAATAGAGGAGGGAATCTGCCGTGATTCTTTTTGCAGTTTGAAGGCTATTGTTACTACAAAGGCCGAGAAGAAAAGTGCTACAACTCCAAATTATGTTCAACAGTTTGTATGAAAGGACTATATGGTGGACACATTGCTACAAGTTGATAGCAAAAAAGAGTTCACGAAGAATAGCTTGAAGGACCTACTTTGAAATATAAAACCCGTGACAAATTTAAATAGGTATAAGTTAATACTTAACTCTACTTTGTCATTAGAAACACTCTTTTTTTCTGCAGAATAAAGAATTGGATGCGAGAAGGGCAAGATGGAAAGCTTTAATCTGGATTGGATGGGATCTTGGAGCTAAAGAGAAAATGTTCTTATAAATTTATTCATGGGAGCTTGTTCATTGGCCAAGTGACTTCGAACAATCAACGTCCTTTCATCTTTAAGATGTCTACCTTTGGTCTTGCTTTCTAAATGTAAACCTTGTACAACGAAATGGATATAGATGGAAATGGGGACTTGGTTAATTCTTAGATCTAGAATGAGTTTCAGGCTGGTCAACTATAGGAACCCATGTTTATGATCACAAGTAAGTGGCTTTTTATTTTTTAAGGATTCCATACCGATTTACATTATAACCATTCCTTCTATAGGTTGTAGAGCAACTTGACTATAGCTATAGCCGAATTCAAGGTTCAAGATTTCCAAACTCAAACCGTTTTTTAAACATATATGTCCGAGGTTGTTGAACAGCGAACTGGGAAGAAACCCAACTTCCACAATTTCATGGCAGATGCTGCTGGTGCTAATTAGTTGGCTGTACAACAGTATTTGGAGGTGATAAAAGTCAGCCATTACAAAGTAGAGAGTAGAGTTGTGAGTTTCATTGGGCAAAAAGTGTCAATGAATATTGCCGATGCATCAAGTCTAGCTTCCATCACAAGTTTATGCAACTTTGTCGGGAATGGATGGATGCATCAACTAAAGAAGAGCACAAGGCAAAAGCAAATGAGATGTGTATATGGTGGCATGAAGGAGACAAAATGTCAATTGAACACCTTCCACAAATGAAGTGCTGACTTGCATAGTAGAAAATTCAAATGTTTCAATGGGGCTATTATATTCTCTATGTAAGTTTTCTCTCATTTTCTTTTCTTATCACATTCAAATGTTGTATTTTTCCTAGGATCAACCACTTGATGACATTGCACTTACACAAACAATTAATCTCTCTAAGAGCAAATATTGGAGTTGGAGAGCTTCCGAAGCAGGGAAAGAAAAAGTGTCCCTCTATGAAGCTACACTCTCCGACCTCATTAGATCTCTTGAGTAGTCATCAAAAGCTTTAGCTGTACAGGAAGTAAGGTTTGTTGGTACAGGTCCAAACTTAGACAAGCTTCGAGAGCGGGTTGGTCGAAAGACAACACCAGCAATAGGTCAATATCTAAGATGGTGGAGGAATTTGTTACTGGAACTCCTATGGAATCAAGTTATGAACCACTTGGGGATATGAGGATAGCCTGTATGAAGCGTCGACAAATATTTGATGGGCCTAACATCACTTCTTCTAGCTCTCACCATCCAAAGTTTGACTACCATTTTGTTCCACGACATCAGAGAAGAACTAATTAACATGGAGTGGAGGAGGTGCCAATTATTACACAAATAAATCCAGTACCAGAGGTTGAGAGATTATTGCTCGTGAGCCAATTTCTCATATCAACTAGGCAATTCGAAGAGTTAGTGCCAAAAGTAATGCATATTGCTCCAGAATGATTGGGAGTCAAGGTTAGTGTCTTACATTTGTGCACTCAAGTTCAAGTACTTTAGCAGTACCATGTTTTTGAGGCTATCGAGATCTAGGGGTAAAGGGCTGCTAGTCAAGTTGGATTTACTATTGTAGGACTGATGTTACTCATACAAATTGGATCCATAGCTCAATTATTTTGAAGCCAGATTCTGTGCCAGAAGAGTGGCCAGTTGAGTGAAGTTGCAATCTTTTGAAAGAAGAGATTGAAAGTCTGGAGAGAGCTGGTTTCAAGCTGAAAACTTCCTCAAATGGTGCTATTGATACTGCTATTCCACCAATGTCAACACTAGACCGGCATACACGACCAACTAGAAATGGGAAGGCTGTACAATATAGGTCTTCCATTTCAAAAGGTGCATAAGAGAAGATCAAGCTGGCAAAGGTGTTGAAATGCATAATTACAAGGATAAACTGCATCAGTCCCATGGCTAAGGAGTTTGTTGTTGTGACTGAGTCGTTAAAGGATACGTGTTACACTATTAGAATCTACAAAAATTCATTCTGTACTTGTCTAAATTTTACACAGAGGGAGAATAGGGGAAAGGTTTATTTAGCCTGCAAGCACATCTATTACATTTTTATGTAGGAACTAAACCAAGATCCTAAGGTTGACCATCACATCCACCAGGCAAGCTTTACAATTGCAGAGCTTGAGAAGTGTTTTTAGATTGTTTTTAGTGTTCGGATCTATATTTATATTTGTATTTTATTGGTCAAATTTACTTGGAAATATAGATTAAATCAAAATTTGAAAAATGAAAGATGTTAGTTTGGAACAAACCAATGTTTTTCTTGTATTTAAGAAATCATGAGTCGTGAGCTCAACTCATGAGCTTAGGAGCTCAAAACCTACTTGGGCTCCTTGCGATGCGGTGGACTAGGTTTTGGTGCAACAACATGGCGGCATTTGGAGTACCTGTAGTCCCGGATGAGAATGGTAGGAGCGCGGTGTCGCTAGGAAGATCAAGATTATCACTCGCAAGCACAGCAAAAGTACTGTGATGAGCAATTGACACAGGAAAAAGATCCGAAACAATGACCACATCCATACCAATTGCCTTCCTGCAGCTCTCGACGGTATCTTTGGGGTCGTGATCTGCAACAATCATCAATCGAGCTCCGACAGTGAGCTCCTGTGACTGTATGGCATTGGCAGGGTATTGAGGATTGCTCATGCTCACTGCCGCGCCAACCATCATGCAAGCAAGCACTATAATGGGCATTTCTATGCAATTCGCAAGAACGACAAATATGACATCCCCTTTCTTGAGCCCAAGGCCAAGCAACATGAGCGCAAGGGACTGTGTGTGAGATCCCAGCTCCTCAAACGTAACTTGCCAGCCATCCTGAGCATTGAATCCTTTATGAGAGAGGACACTGAGATGGTCAATCCCATCACACAAATCCTGCTTGTTTGAAGAAAGTTTTTCACCTAGAATACACAATACAAAAGAAGTAAATCCCTCGCACAATAGAAAACCAACCTCGGTGATTTTTCAAGAGAATAGTGTTGCTTCTAGCAGTGATTCTCCACTCAATCACTATCGTCTTGCCATATAGATTTACTTCTAAGCACCCTTCATTTTTTAACTCTACCACTTCCAAAGCAGACTTGGAACTGAAACAATGCTAAAAGAAGGCATGGACAAATTGATTAGATCTTGATACAAACTGTACCAGGATGTGGCTCATTCCAGCAGCATTGACACAGTGCCTCAGATTTGGATCGTGAATCAATAGCAGTAGTAGGGGCTCTCTTGCCATTTCATAAACCCTAGAAAAACATTGCAAAACAAAACCAATTTGCTCAATAGACCACTAGCACAATTACAGTCAACACATTGCATGCAACATGTGTAGCAGCACCTTCCTCTCCCACCCCATGCAACTTGGCTGCCTCCCATTAGCCGAGAGCAAACAAAGACATGGTTAAAGAAATAACCCCTTTACAGTTATCCCCCATCAGATGGCTGCAATTGGCTGGATCTGGCGGCCCAGAAAGTTTGGCACTCATGATAGATGGTAGAAGATCCTAAAATATCCAAGCATATTTTTGGTATATCCACTGCCACCTCTAAAGGTTGTAATAGAAAACAAGAAAACTTTTACTTTATAAATAAAACTAGATAGAATATAAAAAGATTAAATACAAGTGTTGCTCAAAAGTTTTAGTTATAAGTTTTATATAGATATTAACATTATAATTTGTTATCAAATTAAATATAGCTGAATACGGATTAATAAGAAATATATTTTATATCAATGCTTCAAAATTATAAAGATTGTTATTTCAGAGATAATATTAATATCCTAAGGGAAGTAGAGCCATGATTCTCTCTTTCACGCCTCCATGTCATTGTAAGCGCTCATCAATGCTTGGAAAATACTCTCATGCTTCTCTTATGTGTGGTAAGCAACTTGGAGCAATGTCAATGTTGTAAACCTATAGATGGCAAAATCCGTGTGTTATAGATGGAACCCCTAAGTGCAAAGACCTTTTTGGATGCTCAGAAAACTGTCTCGAGGTACAGTTTTGACTATAGAAGGAAAGCTCTTGTACAGAGTGGCGAGACTTTGTCACTCCAATGCAGATTTTCATTTGTCTCAGCTTTGGATCACCAACTAATGCTTGGCCTTCATTTCCACAGAGCCATGCATTGATGACTTAGAAAGTCATATCTGTCTCATGAGATATGCTCACAGCATCAGTCTTACCCATGGTTTCGAGGTGATTTTTTCTTAGGGTTGGTGTATTCAAGATGGTGAATGGACAGAAAGAAACACGTGTAGCAATGCGGCTAGCAAAGCACTAGCAAGATGGATTAAAGCATGGACTTGCAGGAATATTCTTAGATGCATTAGTATATTAGGCATTGATTCATAGTATCATGCCTATGCCCATGGGACGCTATGCCCATTGTGAGTGTGAATACCTGAGAAAGAGAGAAGAACCAGCTGGCTTAAGGATTACCAGATTATATGCACTCATTACGTTGCATACGTGGGCGTCCAGGCTGGACAACACCTTCGTGTATAAAAAACTTTCATTTGTTCTTTCTCAAGGTAGAGGTGGGGGGATGAATTCTCTTGTTTCTCTCTGCCAATGCTTTAGCTTTCCTTAACCAAGTATCAACAAAGCGCAATGTTTGTCTCCATGCCTCTGTCTCATCTCTCCCTCGCTACTGTCTTGAGAAATCACAAGCTAAGATTGTATTTTTAAAATTTTCTACTTTCCTACAGTCACCTTTTTTTTGTAGATTGATGCAGAAAACCCAAGTGTGATTATATCTCAAGACATGAGTCAAGATTTTCTGAGTGCTGGTAGCAAGAAAGAGAAATTCAAGGTAACAATAGCTTTTGTTTCCAAGTTGAAGGTGGTCTAACATATGCTTATGTTGACTGCCCAGCATATGCTGTCCCAGTTAGCAAACACCATTTTGATTATCATTATTACATTGAAAATAATGTCTGTGCAAGTAATTGCTGCAACACAAAAACCTTAGACATCCAACAAATAAAAGACCAAACTGCTCACTGTTTGCATCTTGATGTCCTCTTCAGCTAGAAGTATAAGCTGCTTGACTTATCTTACAAATGCTTGGAATTCTTCAAGTTTCTTGTCTGTCTCATAAACTATAGCCCAAGCCAATCTTTTTCGCAAGGTGCAAACTTCTTCAGCAAGTTCATCCACTTGTTCTGCATGGAGAAGTTTCTCTTCTATCTTCACCAGATCCCGTTCGAGCACTTCAAAAGGTTTCATGTCCTTTTGAAGGCAATCACGACACACTTGAATAGTCTTCATGTTCATATCCAGCAATTTTAAGACTTTCTCCAAAAGTGTTGCCTTGAAGTAAAACTACATTTATAATCTATAAACTTTCCTAAGCAGTTCCTAGTATATTCTAGTTGATTCTACCGACAGTAACAATTAGGGTTCTAGGGTTTCATGGCTCCGAGGCGCGAGTCTGAGAGCATTCATGAGTTTCTCAGTTCAAGGTATCCTTCCCACTGCAATCTGGAAGATGGTGTCAAGAGGCTGGCGAATGCGGGGTTCCATAAGCTGGATGACCTAGCCAATGTCAACTTCAGGTCTCTCCGCTCCCACCTTTCGGCTCTCTTTTGCATTGCGCTTCGCGACTATATGAGGCCTGACGCCACAGATCTTGGTATGGTGTGTCTTCCCTTTGTAGTTTTGTGTTCACATCCTTCTTGTGCAGTGGAAGACGACTGCACATTGGAGTGGGGTTTTGAGTGTACGGAGGTGACCGTCGCTCTGCGGCAAGAGAATGAAATCCTGGAGCTGCCTGCTCAGTACAGTCCGATTGGTCCTCCTCCTGATTCTGAGGAGGAAATAATTGAGCAAGCTCCAGACGAAGAGGTGAGACTGTTGTTTTCTTTTTCTTTCTCATGTTCCGCATGAATTCAGGACCTAGGCGAAGAATTGGAAATGATGGAGAATGCTTATAATGATCTACCGGAACCTGCTCAGCCGGGTAAGTTGAGCATTACTCTGACGATTCCTGTCTGAGTGTTGTTCATAGCAGGACTGCTGGAGCTGAAAATGTACGTGTTCTCATCAAAGCGGTCTAAGCGGGCCGTAGAGAGGATTTGGTGCAAGACTAGTGGCACCAAGATCTTAGAGAGGCGGAGCTATGTGAGTCTTCAGGAGGCGGTGCAGGCACGTTGGGACGCCGGAGTTAAGGCAGTTCTGCTAGTTGGAGTGCCTGGGATTGGCAAGACCGGCTTTATCATCTGCATGCTGCTCAGTTTAATGAAGCAGAGGAAAGCCATTGCACTACAGACCAAGGGAGGAGATTTCTTCCTATTTGAACCGCAGCCTGTGGAAGCGCCGGGTACTGGCGAGGCTTACGCGTGTCTGAAGCTGAGAAACAAGTCCGTTCTATACGACCCCGAAGTCTACTTTTT
This sequence comes from Selaginella moellendorffii, assembly GCF_000143415.4. Lineage (NCBI taxonomy): Eukaryota > Viridiplantae > Streptophyta > Lycopodiopsida > Selaginellales > Selaginellaceae > Selaginella > Selaginella moellendorffii. The sequence goes on along the minus strand of NW_003314440.1, from coordinate 1,303 downwards.
GGTGGATGGCAAGATGCCTGACGTCCCTTCATTCAGCTGCAAGTCATTACTTGCCACCATCCCCAAGCTGCTCAACTTCCAGGATTACGAGAAGGATGGCCGTGGAGATCTTGTCTTGCTACCGGTCTGGTCTGCTGCGGAGATCGCACTGGCTTGGCAGGAGATATTTGATCCGAGACTGCCAGCTCTCGCACATCTTCAGGAAGTTGCTGTGGAGAATGCGAAGTTGATTGCCTTGCTTGAAGCAAGAAAGAAGCTGACACTAGATGTTGTCAAAGAGCGGTACAAGAAATGTGGTGGCACGGCTCAGTTTGTGCTGGAGAAGCCGCACGTAGACTTGGATGAGGTAGTAAGAGGTTTGCAGTCCGTACAGCAGACAGTTGAATTGGTGGGCAGGCAGGTGGCTGATGGAGACCATCCATCCCACAAGGTAGTGCACCAGAGGGTGAAACAGGGATACGCCAGCTACGAGTACATGTTTGCTTCTCCGTACCTGTCCGAGGCTGCCCGAAAGAAGCTTAAAGAGTCAACAAGTGGGGCATTACGGCTGTTCCTGTCCTTCAAGGGTTTGGCAGCGCACGGTGTAAATGGTTGCAAGGGCAATGTATTTCAGCACGAATTCAAGTCACTGGCTCACGGAGTTCAGCGATTCAAGGTTCGCCAAGTCTATGAAGATAGAAGCCTGGATGACCAGGAGATGGTGTTCAATTTCGGACAGCCTTTCGAAGTTCCAAAACTGGAAAGTTTACCAGTTGCTGCTCCTGTGAATCAGATCATCTGGCCAGAGTCTACTGTTGAAGAAACAATCGATGCTATGAAGATTGTGCGACTGGCCGGTCGGCTAGACGTTTTGGAGGTGTACCAAGTGACCCTCAGTTCTGCAAGGCATGCGCATGGCCTCAAGTACGCAGCAATGTTGAAGGTGATGCACAAGTTTGGAATTCCTCCTCACAGGGTCAAGGTATACATCGTTACTACATCCGAGCTTTACCCTGAAGCTGGCTATCAAAACTGGAGGAAGTCCAGGAACCTCGTGCTCCGAGATGAAAGAATCCTGCGGAGGCTAGTTGGGATCACTCAGTACGTTCTGGATAGTGGAGTGTGAGTTGTGATGATTTCAGTGTTTTGCAATGAGTTTACCATTAATGGCAAAGCAGAATTCAAGAAATCGCGCATCTGATAGCAAAGGAGCTGATGGCTAGATTGGGGTACTGGAGCAGGAGGAGATGCAAACCAGCAAATCAAGTAGCAGCAGGAGACGACAATCAAAGATTGATATCAGATCCGGAAGCAGGAAACTATA
>NW_003314439.1:3336-144185 GCF_000143415.4 Selaginella moellendorffii | reverse complement strand
CAATTGTTCAAAGAGAAGCTGTAAGCATGTTTTGGCGAGACGGATCGGGTTCGGGCTGCTACCACAAAGATGAGACGTCTCTCTCAGGGGTCTCGTCCTGCCTCGATCTACGCTGCAGAGTTCCAACTCCTTGCCTTGGACACTCAGTGGGATGAGCGGGCCCTGATTGACCAATTTCGTTTCGGCCTCAACAACGGTGTCAAGGATTTGTTGCTCACCATGGAGGATCCCAAGGACCTGTCGGACACCATCAACAAAGCTGTTCGATGTGACAATCGTCTCTTTGAACGTCGTCAGGAAAGTCGCCGCGCCGCTATTTTTCCGTCCCAGACTCAGGAATCCCAGCTTGAGTCTTCGGGGCATAGTCCTGAACCTACTGCTCCGGTCCCGATGGATATTTCTGGTACTCCCCGACTCATTAGAGGGAAGTTGAGTCCTGCTGAGAGGCAACGTCAAATATCTCATAATCTTTGCCTCTACTGTGCTGATCCTAATCACAAAGTAGCTGTGTGTCTGAGGAAGCCTCCCCGATTGCTCGAGTTCACTCTGCCTCAAAGTCCACCACTGTTGCAGTCGGGAAACGACCCTATCCAAACAGAGTAGGAGCTGTCTGTTTGGACTCCCCAAATAAAAATCACTTTTCTTCCTTATCAAGCTCCTCACCACCTTTCATCAAAGCCACCACCAATTCCCGCAACTTCCGCGTCCCATGTCTCCTTTCTTTCACCGGACAATCAGGACTCAAGGCTTTGGCACTACTGGACTCGGGTGCAACTTCCTGCTTCATGGACACGGACTTTGCTGCGCGACATCACGTTCCTCTTTCTCCTACCATACGGGATCTGAGGGTTGAAGGCATCGGCGGGCATTTTGTGTCTCCATCTTCTGGACTTAGGGAAACGTTGCCCGTTCGAGTACACATCGGGTCCACCGTCACCGATATCGCCTTCAACATCATCAACAGCAAGTCTTCCTCTGTGGTGCTCGGTCTTCCTTGGTTCCAACTACATCAGCCTCAGATTTGTTGGAAGGACTTACAGCTCATCTCTCCCACATCACCATCTCCCACGGTTTCCCCTGGTGTTCATCGAGTCCGAATCAGGAAAAGTTCCCTAAACTCAAGTCGGGGTTCTGTTCCTGACTCTACGCAGTTTTCATCCTCTTCTTTTTCCTCTCTTCCATCTTACACTGGACAGTATCCTCGTCTCATCATTCCATTTAGTCGTACCCCTCCTCCTATCTCCACAATCACTATGAAAGAACTCCTTCATGAAGAACCTCTTTTTCTTTTTGCTTTGCATGTTTCTCCTGTCAGTCTTCCTGAGAAGTATCATGATTTTGGGGATGTGTTTGACAAGAAAAAAGCTAGTGTACTGCCTGTTCATCGGCCTTATGATTGTCCCATTGATTTACAGGAAGGAGCGTCACCTCCGTGGGGGCCTATCTACGGGTTATCCCCGTCCGAGCTTAAGGCCCTCAAAGAGTACGTGGATGAGAACCTTGCCTCGGGCTACATTCAGCATTCGCAGTCCCCGGCTGGAGCGCCTGTCTTCTTTGTCAAGAAGAAGGATGGGAGCTTGCGGCTAGTCATCGACTACCGAGGTTTGAACAAGGTGACTGTTCGGAACTGTTATCCGCTGCCCCTGATCTCGGACCTGTTGGAACGTCTCGGCGGTGCCCGCTTCTTCACCAAGATCGACCTCCGTGGAGCATACAACCTGATCCGGATCCGGCCTGGTGATGAATGGAAGACTGCGTTCTGAACCCGCTATGGCCACTTCGAGTACACTGTCATGCCATTTGGCTTGACAAATGCTCCAGCGGTTTTCCAACACATGGCAAACGACGTTTTTCGGGAGTTTCTTGATCAGATGGTGATCGTCTACCTCGATGACATCCTCATCTACTCAAAAACTCAGGAGGAGCATGACGAACATGTTCGCAAGGTGCTAGCGAAGCTGCGAGAACACGGCCTATACGCGAAGCTTGAGAAATGTTCCTTTGATCAGCAGTCTGTGGAGTTCCTTAGGTACATTGTCACTCCTGAGGGTATCACGATGGATCCTGCTAAAGTCAAGACTATTCTCGAATGGGAGCCTTCACAATCAATGTCAGACGTTCAGGTTTTCCTTGGCTTCGCCAACTTCTACCGCAAATTCATTGATCACTACTCTGACATTGTCCTTCCTCTCACACATCTCACTCGCAAGGATGTTCCCTTCTCTTGGTCTGCTGCTGCCCAGCAGGCCTTCGACACACTCAAGGCGGCATTCAGTTCTGCTCCTGTCTTGATCCATGCTGATTCCTCACAACCTTTCTTCATCGAGGCTGACGCCTCCGACTTTGCCATTGGTGTTGTGCTATCTCAACTCGGAGCGGATCACGAACTTCATCCGGTCGCTTTCCATTCTCGGAAATTCCAGCCTGCGGAGATCAATTACGAAATCCACGACAAGGAGCTTCTTGCCATCGTGGATTCCTTTGGAGAGTGGCGCCGTTTCTTGGAGGGGGCGAGCCATCAAACAACAGTCTGGACGGATCACAAAAATCTCGAGTACTTTGCCACTTCCCGAGTTTTAAGCCGTCGTCAAGCAAGGTGGGCACAATTCCTGAGTCGGTTTGACTTTGTTATCAAGTACAGACCTGGAAAGTTTCAAGGCCTTCCTGATGCTCTTTCAAGGCGCTCCTATCTCAGTCTCAGGCCTGGTAATCCTGCCTTCGATCAACAGGATCAAGTTATCCTCGGTCCTGATCGACTTCAAGTTATGGCAATTTCCCTGGCCCCTCAGGACTCCTCCTTGATGGATGCAATCAGAAACGATCTTCAATCCGATGATCTTGCTAGCGACATTTTTCCCCATCTTCAGGCTGGACACCCAGTGACTCCCGACTGCCGGCGATTTGACGAGTTCGAGTTCTTAGATGGCTTATTGTACCGTGGGGAGCAGCTTTACGTTCCTGAAGGTGATGCTCGAAGGTTGATCCTGATGGCGTGCCACGATAGCCCGACTGCTGGTCACTTCGGCATTGCAAAAACCTATGAGCTAGTTGCACGGGACTTTTGGTGGCCTCACATGGACGACTACATCAAAGCTTTTGTTACCTCCTGTGACACTTGTGCCCGGAATAAGGTACCTCGCCACCTTCCTTCAGGTTTGCTTCGTTCCCTTCCGGTCCCTTCAGGTCCTTGGGAATCCATCTCCATGGATTTCTTGAGTGATCTTCCGAGTTCTGGAGGCTTCAACAGCATTTTAGTCGTGGTGGATCGCTTCACAAAGATGGCGCACTTCTTGCCATGTACCAAGGAGTTTTCGGGCGAGGACATGGCAAAACTGGTATTCAGGGAAATTTTCCGACTTCATGGGATTCCTACAGATGTGGTTTCGGATCGGGGGCCTCAGTTCATCTCTCATTTCTGGCAACGGTTTTTGCAGCTGCTTGGAGTGAAGGCCAACCTCTCTTCGGCATATCATCCTCAAACTGATGGGCAGTCCGAGCGAACGATTCAGACGTTGGAACAATTCTTGAGGTGCTTCATCAACTATCATCAGGATAACTGGTTCGATATCCTTCCCCTTGCTGAGTTCTCCTATAACAACTCTGTTCACTCCTCTCTTCGAGTTTCCCCCTTCTTTGCGAACTCTGGCCGAAATCCCCGATTCAATCTCTCACTTCCTTCTCCATCTGAATCCTCTCGTTCAAATCCCCGCTCTGAATCATTTATCTCCAACCTTCAGGAAATCCACAACTCCATCTCCCATCCCTCGCCACTCATCTCATCCTCCTCTTTGTTCTCGTTCACATCCTCGTTCCACTCGTTCTTGAGGAGGGGGTGCTGTCAGGAATCCCCCAATTCTTGCCACATTCCTGACTCTCGCCGGATTCCTGACCTGCAGACCACATTCCTGACTCTCGAGACACTTCCCTATTCCTGACTCTCGAGACACTTCCCGATTCCTGAGTCTCGAGTCACATTCCTGATGATGATGTGGCGCCTCCTCGACCTCAGCTGTATTTAGGCCGTCCTCGATCCAAGAGTGGTGGAGCTTCATCAACCTATAGTATATATAGGTTAGCCTTGTTCCATTTCTCCACAATCTGAATCAACACCAGTCTAAGGCCTCTTCTTTGTTTTCACTAGCTTTTTCTCTTTGTCTTTAGCATTTTCCAGTCTTGATCTTGTTGGGGGTCTTGACAGCTTGTACCCACCAGGAGGAGGAACAGAGGGCCTAGGACTAGAAGAAGCTGCTGGTGGTCTCCAACCACCACCACCTTTGTTAACCGTTGCTTGTGAGCCTCCAGAGCGGAACCTGCCTTCCACCCTCTGTTTCGGATCACCTTGTTTATTCCTAGAATTTTTATTCTTATCCGAGTTACCAGCATATGATTGCTGATATTGTTCCATGAGCGAGTGACTGAAGGCAACTTGCTGCGCTGCCTCCTTGCACTCCAGGTACGTCTTCGGCTTAAACTTCAAAATCTCATCACGAGAAAGTGAACTTAAACCCTCCAGAAAATAACTTCGAGCATCTTCGTCACTAATCATAATATGCTTCTAAGCAAACGCATTAATGTAATGCATAAGATCCCCTCGTTGCTTTAACCGCCACAGCTCCGCACAAAGTCTCAGACCAAAATCATCCGGCAAGTATTCCTTACGGATACAAAACCACATCTTGGTCCAACTTCTAGTCTGCCCTTTTTTAGCACACACCTAGCACCACCAAGTTTTGGCATGATTAGTGAGAAAGGATTGTGCACACACAACTTTCGTACGATCATCTACGTCTGCCGCTATGAAGTAGTTCTCCATATCGTAGACCCAATCTTCCAAACTTGATAGTCCTGTATGCCTCTAAAATTGGGTGGTTTCGGAGGTTTGAACTTTGAAACTCGTGCAACCGGGGGCGGCTGCAGAACTTCATCGTCCTCAGAACTTGAAGAGGAGTCCAGTTGCTTAGGCTTAGCTGGTTTAGCTACCTCAGCTTCTTTCTTCCTCTTCTTATTCTCCTTCTTCAATTTGCGAATCTCCCTTCGCAAATTCTCGATCTTGACTTCTTGAGCCATACGCTGCAATGCCGCAGCATCTGGCTCTTCCTCTTCCGACTCAGCCTCAGCCTCTTTCACAGCATCTCTAGCAAGAGTTTCCTCTTCTCGATTCTCCCGTCTAAAGGTTTCAGCGTCATTAGCACGGTTCCTCTTCACCATCCTGCTAGCTGCATGCATGCCTCTATCAGTAACTGAACATGCATACAACATTCTTACTGAATGGTGCTATCCAACTAATCCTACACAGGTCGCTTCGGATTTACTAGAAAAGTCTCTGCGTATGCAACTTGAGTCAGAAAATCTGACAAAAGTTGGATAGGTATCGCTGAGACAATCCCTCTGATACCAAATGTAGCGCACCTGATATTGGACCTGACATGTTCCAACTGAGAGCCTATCAGTATGTGGGGAGCAACTGTGGGATTGGATGTGCTACAGGAGGTAGTGGACCCACTGACCATGATGGGGTATATTGATAGAGATATCGATATGATCAGTCTAGCAGGTAGAGACCAAGCCTAGGGCAATGGACTGGTAGGGTTTAGGATGGCAGCCACACGGTCTCCCACGCCACTCTCTACAGCACAATGGCCTAGGGGTTCGTTGATGGTCTACCCATGGAGCACTGCTGTGTGCATGACCCAGTTTGGTCCCCCCTCCCTGATCGAACCGCCAGGGGGGTTCAGGGCTTGGGCAAGGAATATGGGGCATTCTTGTAGGTGGTGTGCCTCGAGGGGTGTTAGAGATGATGTGGTGTCCCCCAAGGCCTGGCATCGACCTCCTTGCTATGGGGCTTTGGTGGTTTTTGAGTGTTTGGTGTCTGTGTAGAAAGGCGGGGTCTACTATATCATCATTGGTTGGGGGTTTCAATTCCAAGCTGCATGAACCCGGTCGGGGGTTCATCTCTCCTGATCCAATCGACTTTCTAGGTGTCAACTGACATGGACATGATGAAGGGCCAACCAAACATCTCATAATAGACGGTGATAGCCTAGAGCAACATAGTCTCATCAGTCGAATGAAGTACAATGCATAGACTGTGTTATACTTGTACTCCAATATGCATATGGGGCCCACCCTCTCACCCCAGGATCACCCATCACGACTAATAGTGTTCAAGTGCTATGAGGGAATGGTCTAGACTATGTGGCCCTATGCAAAGGAGTGCTTGTGAACTAAAATTTGATACTGATTGATCCATCAAGATTGGCTGGACACCATAGCCCTTGGAGGCCCAATATGTTCACATATTAATTAAAGTGGAGAGTCATGCCCTCTCGACATGCTACTCCTCGAGGATATGCTCACTTTTGGGATCTTTCAATGCCAATACAAGTGGTGATATACTTGACCACCAATAAAAGTTAAACTAAAAAACATCTTTAATACCAAGTTGTAAGTAACTAAATTTTCCATTCTACTTTAATCATTTAACCACACCTTTAACTACTTGAAGGAGTCTCACTCACAACCTTATTCCGGACTTAAGGACATATTAGCCCCATGAATGGCATCTATGATATTTAGCTTTTGCACTTGGTCCAAGTGCTCTATGTGTTTGATCCTATAATAGACACCCAAAAAGTATTACCGATCTATCAACTTATTATGCTAAAGCCATATCTATTTATCCTTGGCTCATTTGTAATCCTATACCATCTATACCATAGTCCCACTTTTCAAAGACTAGGCCGTCTATCCATGAGTGGTCATCCTTGAACCACTCCTTAGTATCATTAGAATGCACGAAGACATGGAGAACAATCTTCCTTAACATCCTTTTTTTAATCCCCACTAAATCCCTCTCTATCCCTAACCATGTTTGCCAACACTACCACTAGGTTAGGGCTCAAAAGCCCAACCACCACATTCTATTGACCTCTGAGACTTCCTTGCCACATAACCACATCCTTAATCATTACATAAAAAAATTGCTCCTCTTCCCTTTTATAGTTTGGGACTTTGGGACAATATTTCACGCAAGTTTTATAGGTACTCTCCCCACCTTCTACCTTTGTATGCCTTAGCCATGTGGTGAGGTTTTAATGAGCCATGCCAGGTATTTAAGTAGGTAGTGCCACCCACACTTGGATCTCATTGACCATTTGATCTCCTAGAGAGCTAGAGTCGACTCTTGAACACATCATTAAGCAACCCCATTTGTTTATCTATATTCACTCTAGCCTTGGACTCCTTAGTGGTTATATCATGACCTAATATGTGGGTATAAGTTTCCTTAGTCATACTAGCCTTTCCTAGCTAAACTAACTCCACTAGAGTCCTCCCCCTTACTATACTTTTGGAGTTCACTAAACCCCCCAGGGTCTGGGAGATGATTGCTTTGGGCTTTCACCCTCGGACTTGGACTCAGACTCAAACTCAGTCTCAGTCTTGGTCTCGGTTTTGATCTCGGTCTCAATTTTGGTCTCGACCATGGTCTCAATCCTAGCCTCAATCTCGAACTCCTTCTTAAACTCCTTCTCAAGTCCATCTTAAGTCTATCTTAGATTCCATCTCAAACTCGATCTTGGGTCCATCTCAGGTCCATCTTAAACTCCATCTCGGACTCCATCTCGAGTTCATTTCAAACTCCATCTTAGATTTCATCTTGGGTCCATCTCAGACTCTTGGACTCCATCTCAGATCCATCTCAAGTCCATCTCAAACTCTATCTCGGATCCATCTTGGGTGCATCTTGGGTCCATTTTGGACTACATCTTAGACTCGGTCCCGACACTTCCAGGCATCATGTGTGTAGCGCATGTGATTATGGGATGAGATTTGGATATACTGTCACCGTGGATCCTTGGAACCTTGGGAGATAAATGGGGATAAAATAGCCACTAAGGGCTCTCTCATTAAGCAATTGCCCCTTTTCTAGTTGGCTTAAGGGGAGAGAGATAAAGTGCGCTACAATTGGTATCGGAGCAATGTAAGAGACTAAATTTTCCATTTTACTTTAGTCACTTAACCACACGGCTGACCACTTGGAGGAGTCTCATTGACAACTTCCATAAGTCCAACTCAGGACTTGGGGCTTGCTAACCCCGAGAATGGCATCCATGCCACTCAACCTTAGCACTTGGTCCAAGTGCTCCACGTGTCCGATCCCATGATCGACACCCCAAGGTATCACCGACGTACCGGCCTGTTACGCTAAGGCCATGCCCATTTACCTTGGTCACACTGGTGGTCCAACACCACTTGCATCACCGTCTTGGCCCTCCAAGACTAGGCAAACCATCCGTGAGTGGTCATCTCAGATCCACTCCTTAGCATCCTTAGGATGCCCACCGACAAGGGGAATAGCCTTCCCCAATATCCCTCTGTCAGTCTCCACTAAGTCCCTTTCTGCCCCTGGCCGTGTTTGCCAATACTGCCACTGGATCGAGACCCACAGGCCCGACCACTAAGTCCCACGGTCCTCTGGGACTTCCTCACCACACGACTGTGTCCTTGGTCACTACCCCAGAGGACTGCTCCTCTTCCTTTCCACAGTCTGGGCCTTTGGGACAACATTTCGGAACACCGTGGCCTTACGCGAGCCACCTGGGTACTCTCCTCGCCTTCTGCCCTTGGGTGCTCTAGCCATGGGCTTAGAGCGGGTTCCGTTGAGCCACACCAGGTATCCAAGTAGGTAGTGCCACCCACACTTAGACTGGGAGCATCGGCCAGTCGATCTCCCGGGGGAACTAGAGCCGGCTCTTGAACACTTCACCAAGTTACCCCGCTTGTCGGTCCATGTTCACTCTAGTCTTGGACTTCCCAGTGGTCAGCTCATCACCCAACACTGGGTCTGGCCTTCCTGGGCCAAACTGGCCTTTCCTGGCCAAACTGGCTCCACTGCAGTCCTCCCCCTACTATACTTTTGGAGCTCACCAAACCCCCCAGGGTCTGGGAGACGAACGCTTTGGGCTTTCACCCTCTTAGGCTCCGGACTCGGACTCGGACTCGGACTCGGACTCAGACTCGGATTCGGACTCGGGCTCGGGCTCGGGCTCGGGCTCGGCCTCGGCCTCGGCCTCGGTCCCGATCTCGGTCTCGGTCTCGGTCTTGGTCTCGGTCCCGGTCTCGGTCTCGACTTCAGACTCAATCTCGGACTCCATCTCGGACTCCATCTCGGGTCCATCTTGGACTCCATCTTGGGTCCATCTCGGACTCCATCTCGGACTCCATCTCGGACTCCATTTCGGGTCCATCTCGGGTCCATCTCGGACTCCATCTCGGACTCCATCTCGGGTCCATCTCGGACTCCACTTCGGACTCCAGCTCGGGTCCATCTCGGGTCCACCTCGGACTCCATCTCGGACTCCATCTCGTACTCCATCTCGGGTCCATCTCAGACTCCACTTCGGACTCCAACTCGGGTCCATCTCGGGTCCACCTCGGACTCCATCTCGGACTCCATCTCGGACTCCATCTCGGGTCCATCTCGGACTCCACTTCGGACTCCAACTCGGGTCCATCTCGGGTCCACCTCGGACTCCACTTCGGACTCCATCTCGGACTCCATCTCGGGTCCATCTCGGACACTCCCACGTGTCATGTGTTGGTCCTTTTGGGTCCCTTTTTGGAGCCTCGCCTTTTGCTCGCTTTGTGCTTGTTCCTCGAGCACTTCATTGGGGGTTCCACTCCCGCTTTTGACTTTTCAAGTCGAAGCTTTTGGTCCAAACGTGTTACGCTCGTTTGGCTCTCGCTTCGGCCACTACCATGTGGCGCCCTTCCGGCTCCACTTTGGGGCCTAGGGATTTTGTGTCTCACAACTCCACCACCCATAGACGAAGTTCGATGTCCTCATCGAACGGTGAACCATTTTATAAAGTAACACCCGCATGTGTTACCATTTCCATCCTTGGCACGTAGCCAATATTTGTCAATGGTGCGACATTGAAGGCTCACCATGCCTTCTCCATATTCGCCAATGGTTGGACATTGAAGGCTCACCATGCCTTTTGCATATCCTCTAAGGAGGGTAGTCTCTCCAACTTAGAGACTGATTGGACCACATATAGTGGTTCTCTCCTTTTATTGGTTTAGTTCTCGCTAAACCTCTTAGAGACCCTTCTCTAAGTCAATCCCACTACTCCTTCTCGAGTAGTCTCAATTTCCATCGATATAACCTTTTGCACTTTGGAACTTTGAATTTTGACTTCTTGGAGTCAATTTCCTGGGTGTCTCCGACACCTTGCCTTGCACCTTTTGTGCAACTCCACTTCCCATCCTAGGAAGTTCTTTACTCGAGGGCACCATCATCCTCTCTTCTATTTCGTGCCAAAGTTCCAGTTATCATACTTTGTGCTAGGGCTGTTCATGGCCCTATCATTTGGCTACCTTACCGCTCCCTCCCTTGGAGCTTCCATTTTCGCCAAACCGGAGCATTTCGGAATCCCTCCTTGGAAACACACTTCCTTTCCCGCAACTTGTTAGCGTCCAACACATTAGTGTTCCTCGCCTAACTTTGTCACTTGGATTCCCCCCAAGGGATTCCACGGCCCTATCTTGGCCACTCATCTTTTGCTCCTATCCGTTGATTGTTGCACCAAGCAACATCGAATCTCTACCTCCCTCCTTGAGGTATTGTTTCGGTTCCATAGCAAAGACTCTTCTTTGCCAAGTCCGGAGGATGTTCACCCCTAGTACGTCTCTTTAGCATCTTCTGCTATGGGCTCTATCCACGGCCCAACTTCGTGACCCTCCCATGGGTCTTTTATAGAGACTACTTTCCTCGGACTCACTATGCCATCTCACGGACATAGTTTATTTCCCTTAGGTGCTCTTCCCACTTGGTCATCACAACCAAGCCACACCACCTTAAACAGTTCAATTTCAACATTTTGAACCAGGAACTTCATTCCTTAGCCAACCAAGGACCTTGTCCTTATCTGGCCATAAAGTCACCTAGTGATCTCACCTTGGCACCTTAACAGAGTTGCCAAGAGGTACTTGGTCTTCTAGACCTCCAAGTTGTTGACTACAACCCCGGGGGCATCCCCCACACTTGGCGGTGCACCCAAGCCAGCCCTTACGGCCAAGGGTTTATAGCAACTGAGATTAGGTGTCCCCATCTCACTCACCACGACCTTGGTGCCACTTGCACCAAAGCGTTCAAGTTAGATATGCTGAGCTTTCACACTAAGCAATCTAACCGTGCATCACGACTCCGAGGCATCCCTCGCTTGGCGGTGTGCCCAAACCAGTCTCCCCACTGAGAGTCCATGACCACCGAAATATGAGTGTCCTCATATTCCAAACCATCACCACGCCCTAGTGATTTGGGACTCGAACCCAAGCACTAGAGGGTCGGGACTCGAACCTAACCTCCGTATATGCATCTACGGACGGCATCAGACTAGATGCCTGGCGTGACTCCCCACGCCGGTGCACCAACCTATTTTTAAAGCGCGCTACAGATCACAGCTTAGGAACCTAGTTCCTCCACACTGCCAAGTCCTCTCACTTGACATGTCTGTGATCATGCATGGACTCCTCCATGCTCGGCCCCATGGCCCACCCTTTTTGAAGTTATCACCTTCAACTAGGGTATTTGTTCCCCCGACGTGCCAATCTCGCTTGGCAAGTCCTCCGACCACTGTAACATGGTTCCTGCATAAGCATGAAAGTCCTTGACCATCGACTTTCGTTCAAAGCCCTCTCTTTGAACACTCGGGAACTACCTCCCTAACCTTGATAGCCTTGCCTCATGGCAAGCTTCAAGACCACGCTTCTGCTGCGCTACTCTGATTTCGTGCGTTCCATGAACCATTTACACTTGGCCTTTCTAGGTACTAAGCTACCTAGAATCGTCTTTGGGAACCTTGAAGGAACTCTGTCCCTCAGCTTGCTAAGGCCTCCCTTTTTGCAAGCCTTCCAAATGCCACATAGTCTAACATGGACAATTCCATATTTTAGACTCTCCATGGCATCACGGTTGCTAGTGGCAACACCCTTGAGCCCCCACTTGATTCTCCACTCTCAGCTAGCATAACCAACCTTGGTTATGCCCTTTGATTCTTATGGTTCGGTTCTATCCCCTTACTTCTTGCTTTTTGGCTTCACACCTTTCCTTTGGTCATTCTCCTCCAGACCAGGAGGATAGCTTTGCACTTTCTATCACGCTTTAGCAAGTATTCTTAGGGATGAACCTACCCAATAGCCTAGGGAGTGGTTCCTCAATCCGGGTATGCTCACCTTATAATCCCACACACTGGGATTACATTGTTGCTTATGGGCCTTTACATGCCCATCACTAGCCTTGCCAAAATTCCATTTTTGGCTTTGTCCAATTTGGGTAGACAGTCCTCTCCTGTCTCCGCAACCTTGGACATTTGGATAGCACCTTCTATCCATCATTCGCTAGGGACTTAGTCCCTTGGGCTTTATCCATTGCCCTCGCGACATCAAACACCACCTTCTGGTGTTCTAGAGTGTTCGGGTGTCCCAATGATGGCTTTCTTGACAATGAGTATTTCCTTTTATGACATTGACTTACTATATCACAACATAAGCAACTTATCCCCCGTAAGGGTATATCCGACTTCCCTATACTAGAAGTCTTGGGTAGCTACCTTCTACCCATTTAACCAGTTATTTTGCACCTCTTGCTTAGTTGCCTCATAGTTGTCAAATCCTACAACTCATTGTTTGGTGCTTTCACACCTCCATCACTATCTGGGTCACCACACTCCAACTGCATGCTCTGCAGCTTAGGCTATGCCATTCCCATTTCCATTGGGATTCCTTTGGCAAGGGGTTCTCATGAACCCACCAACATAGCCTCAAGGTACCACACCTTGGCACATTTGGTGTCTCCACACCATCGGCTCCACGAGCCTACCTCTATGACATTTCCCCTTCGTGTCTAAGTCTTTGCCAAGACCAACACCGCTCTTTCTCATGCCAACCATCTGTTAGCACTGCCCCATAGAGGTCACACACAACTTTATGTCAAAGTTGTTTTCTTCTGGGAACACCTCTCCCATAACTTTAGCATGGCACATTTTGCCATCGATGAGATACTCTCTGTTCTCATCCTTGGATCCTATGATCCCCCCCCATCCTTTGTGGGGTACAACGCACCTCAGTCCAAATGCTTCATTCAGTCCTTTTTAGGACTCTACTTGAGTCGTCTAGCAGTTTTGGACTTGGTTAATCCACCGACCCGTAAGGTCCTATTTGTGAGGCACTAGCTCACTGGAATACACATCTTGCATTCCGGTCCTACTCAAAAGGACTATTTTCACAAGTGTTACTCCGACACTTGATTTTGTTCTCTGGGGGCAACCTTTGCCCCTTAGGACTACTTGTCCATGTGATGAGAATACCAACTCATCCACTTAATACACCCCCAACTCCTTGGGTTGTTCCAGCATTTATTAGAGGTAGCCCCGGCCACCATTTCAAGGACTTGAGTCCTCTTCCGTATTTGACCTTCCACGGTCATTACCTTTTGTCTCACATTCATGAGCACCAACCTCAACTATATGAGGATAATCTTGTGACTCCTTTATTGTTTTGGAGTCTCTATCTTTCCCGTGATCCCAACTTTAGTTGTTTACCACAACAACCTAAGCCAATTTGCTGAGACAAATGCTCATCCGGATCACATCCTCAACTCAATGAGGAAAACCTTGCACTGTTCCCAAGATCCCAAAGTCGTTCCATTATTGGCCCTTTTCTATCCACCACCTCGTCTACAAGTTCACACATGAACTGTAATGGAGAGCCATGTCTTCCAGACTTGCTACTCCTCAAGGATAGGCCCACTCCTCGGACCTTCCAATGCCAACACTAGTGGTGATATACTTGAGCACCAATAAAAGTCAGACTAAGGAACAGCTCCGATACCAAATTGTAAGCGACTAAATTTTCCATTTTACTTTAGTCACTTAACCACACGGCTGACCACTTGGAGGAGTCTCATTGACAACTTCCATAAGTTCAACTCAGGACTTGGGGCTTGCTAACCCCGAGAATGGCATCCATGCCACTCAACCTTAGCACTTGGTCCAAGTGCTCCACGTGTCCGATCCCATGATCGACACCCCAAGGTATCACCGACGTACCGGCCTGTTACGCTAAGGCCATGCCCATTTACCTTGGTCACACTGGTGGTCCAACACCACTTGCATCACCGTCTTGGCCCTCCAAGACTAGGCAAACCATCCGTGAGTGGTCATCTCAGATCCACTCCTTAGCATCCTTAGGATGCCCACCGACAAGGGGAATAGCCTTCCCCAATATCCCTCTGTCAGTCTCCACTAAGTCCCTTTCTGCCCCTGGCCGTGTTTGCCAATACTGCCACTGGATCGAGACCCACAGGCCCGACCACTAAGTCCCACGGTCCTCTGGGACTTCCTCACCACACGACTGTGTCCTTGGTCACTACCCCAGAGGACTGCTCCTCTTCCTTTCCATAGTCTGGGCCTTTGGGACAACATTTCGGAACACCGTGGCCTTACGCGAGCCACCTGGGTACTCTCCTCGCCTTCTGCCCTTGGGTGCTCTAGCCATGGGCTTAGAGCGGGTTCCGTTGAGCCACACCAGGTATCCAAGTAGGTAGTGCCACCCACACTTGGACTGGGAGCATCGGCCAGTCGATCTCCCGGGGGAACTAGAGCCGGCTCTTGAACACTTCACCAAGTTACCCCGCTTGTCGGTCCATGTTCACTCTAGTCTTGGACTTCCCAGTGGTCAGCTCATCACCCAACACTGGGTCTGGCCTTCCTGGGCCAAACTGGCCTTTCCTGGCCAAACTGGCTCCACTGCAGTCCTCCCCCTACTATACTTTTGGAGCTCACCAAACCCCCCAGGGTCTGGGAGACGAACGCTTTGGGCTGTCACCCTCTTAGGCTCCGGACTCGGACTCGGACTCGGACTCGGACTCGGACTCAGACTCGGATTCGGACTCGGGCTCGGGCTCGGGCTCGGGCTCGGCCTCGGCCTCGGCCTCGGTCCCGATCTCGGTCTCGGTCTCGGTCTTGGTCTCGGTCCCGGTCTCGGTCTCGACTTCAGACTCAATCTCGGACTCCATCTCGGACTCCATCTCGGGTCCATCTTGGACTCCATCTTGGGTCCATCTCGGACTCCATCTCGGACTCCATCTCGGACTCCATTTCGGGTCCATCTCGGGTCCATCTCGGACTCCATCTCGGACTCCATCTCGGGTCCATCTCGGACTCCACTTCGGACTCCAGCTCGGGTCCATCTCGGGTCCACCTCGGACTCCATCTCGGACTCCATCTCGTACTCCATCTCGGGTCCATCTCAGACTCCACTTCGGACTCCAACTCGGGTCCATCTCGGGTCCACCTCGGACTCCATCTCGGACTCCATCTCGGACTCCATCTCGGGTCCATCTCGGACTCCACTTCGGACTCCAACTCGGGTCCATCTCGGGTCCACCTCGGACTCCACTTCGGACTCCATCTCGGACTCCATCTCGGGTCCACCTCGGACTCCACTTCGGACTCCATCTCGGACTCCATCTCGGGTCCATCTCGGACACTCCCACGTGTCATGTGTTGGTCCTTTTGGGTCCCTTTTTGGAGCCTCGCCTTTTGCTCGTTTTGTGCTTGTTCCTCGAGCACTTCATTGGGAGTTCCACTCCCGCTTTTGACTTTTCAAGTCGAAGCTTTTGGTCCAAACGTGTTACGCTCGTTTGGCTCTCGCTTCGGCCACTACCATGTGGCGCCCTTCCGGCTCCACTTTGGGGCCTAGGGATTTTGTGTCTCACAAGCAAATGGCACGGGTTCGATTCCCATTGATTAGTGGCTACTTAAAAGTATAATATACCCTTGAGCAAGGTATATTCCTACCCCTAAATTTGATATTATACGTATTGGGCATCCATGCGTATGTCCTTCCTCTTGTGTGGAGTATCCACGGACGAAGGTATCCACCGTGGGACTGCAGTACGGGTGGATGACTAGTTGCCTCACATGGAATAGTTAGTCTACACAATAGAAGGATGGTAGATTGAGTGCGGAAATGGAGGTGTTAGTTCCCCTTGGCTCAGTAGGGGTTGTTAGTCAATAGTCAATAAGGACATTGACATCTCTGAAGGGGGGGTGAGTGTAGCGCATGTGATCATGGGATGAGATTTGGATATACTGTCACCGTGGATCCTTGGAACCTTGGGAGATAAATGGGGATAAAATAGCCACTAAGGGCTCTCTCATTAAGCAATTGCCCCTTTTCCAGTTGGCTTAAGGGGAGAGAGATAAGGTGCGCTACAATGTGTTAGACCTCTTATGTCCCTTTTCTAAAGACTCATTCACCAATCATTTCGTACTCATTCCTTAAGCACTTCTTTTAGAGTTGCACTCTTACTCTTGACTTTTTGAGTTGGAGCTTTTGGTCCAAACATGTTACACTACTTAGGCTTCTACTTTGGCCACTGCTATATAGCACATTTTTGGCTCCACTTTGGGGCTTAGGGATTTATGTCTCACATTCAAGGCATGCTAGGGTGTAGGGTGGGCTGCTAGGATGTGCCGGGGAAAGGTGGATCAAACCCACAATCAGGAGATGGTCATGTATAGCCCTTCGACCCCACCCCCACTTGAACCTGGCCATGGCCACTCCCCAGGCAAACCCAAGATCACTGCCCCTACCACCATTCCCAAAAGTGTCTGCTTTGCCCCTGGATCCCGTATTGATCAAGGCACGATCAGCTCCCCAAACCCACCATACCTAGCATTGAACCATCTGCCTAGTCAGTAGTAGATATGACATTCTTGTGTGGGCATCCGTGCGTCTAAGGTGTGGTCCCCATCATCAGCCCTCTTGGTGTGTCTCAAGGGCCATTTAAGTATGTGTGAATCCATTGTATGTGAAAACTTGGCCACTACTAGTGATGCAAGTCACACTCTCCATTGATCCTTACTCATGTCAGCATTTTCACTTCTGTGTTCCTAGCACACCAGCCATTTGGGAGCAGCACATCAAAAACAAAACGTTTCGCTACTAACACTCATGGGGCCATGCCCCTTCGTCCGGCAAAGTGGTGGGGAGTGTTACTGATTGTGGGTCTCATCATGTTGGTGAGCCACTTCTGCCCCAATCATGATTGGTCAAATCCACTTTCCCAATGAACTAGTATGCATTCTCTTACATGATAGTTGCTTCCAAGCCCACCTCCTAGAGTGGTATTTGGCTTCATTGCCAAATACCACCCTTCACTCTCGTGTGCCCCCACGCAATGATCACTTCAAGACCTTAGTGAATGATATGGGCTCTTCCCCTCTCTAGCCTGGATCTTCACACCTAGACTCTATCTGCACAGAGAGCATATAATGCCCGTCTTCAATTTTGCCAGGTGGGCATGGTTGTGCGAGGTGCCAGCCCCCACCTGGTTCTCTACCCCCAGCCCACTTCTCGAGACACTCTACAAAAATATATTTTGCGGAAAACTAGCTATCTCCAATCTTAGTTAGCCTTTCACCCTGAGCCATCTGTCCTCCCCACATTCTACAACATGTTGGGGTGCAGTCCTCCAACAAGGGCTATATGCCCCCCCCCGCCCCCCCCTCCCCGCCCTGTTTAACCTATGAATGGCTAGATCAATTGGGTTTAGGTTGGGTAGAGACCAATGAGACCTAACATCATGGTAAAACCTACACCTACCAGCTTAAGCTACTGCATTCCCATGACTCACTGACCCATGATGCAATAGATATGCCATGAGTCAGTTCCCCTCCTCTACAGCATGGATGTAATGTGGTGGATAGAAAAGGGTTAATAAAGGAATGACTGGGAACAATATAAGGCTTTTCTTAAAGATTTAAGGGTGTGATCTATAAAAGTGTTTGACTTAACAAACTAAATAATGTGGTTATTATAACAACTACTATTGGGAGGAATGATAGAAACTCCTAAATGATATAGAAGTCATACTTGCCACATCACACTAGCATGCCATATTAGATCAGTTATATGAGTGGGGCCATTTCTAAGGTCTTTGTGGTCAGGATCCGTCAATAATATGGCCAGTTGGATGAGTATAACTGGAAAAATTGGGAATTTCCAAACTCCTGCTATGATTATGTGAGTTTTAAAGTTCTTCTATGCTTCCATCTCATTCTTTTGAGCCTTTTCTATCCTTCTTGTTGTGGTGTTCAAGGAAAAAGACATTGCAGGTCGTATGATCTTCAATTGAAACACACCACCAAACGAGTTAAAACATACAGCTAAGATCACCAATCAATCGATCAGCCATAGATTGATTTATATAGATAGATCTCTGATCATGGGTGATCCAAGCTTGTAGATCCACTGCTAAATCAAATGCTTCTGGTAAACATCACCCAAAAAGAAAGCCTGTGGCAAAGTTTTTAGTGTGAGGAACAGCACTTTATGGATTTCCATGCATGTGCCCACCAGAGAATCTAGATACGCTTCAAGGGGTGGGATGAGTTTCTTAATGAATCACTTGTGAAAATGCTATGCCCAAAGTGGGCATTTGCAAGAGGGGTGGACCAAATGACCAAATGGCCAAATGTTAGGAAATCATTCACACATCATGAAACCAACATAATGAACCCGGCGTGACTCGAACACGCAGCCTTCTGATCTGGAGTCAGACGCGCTACTAGGATCCTGATGTGTTGGCAAGTGCTGATTGCAAACCGAAGAAGCTCAGATCTAATATGAAGATGTCGAGTAAACCCACGCTGACGCTATAGTGTTGACTACCATTGACTTTAAAGAGTTCCCGCCTAAACATTTCCTCCATTTTTTCTGCATTTACAAGCATTTTTCTCGTTTTTATTTGTCTATCTACAAGTTAGTCCCTCCCGCCTTTCCCATCACCTTGGAGTCAGCAAGCTCTGGAAGAACAAAAACGCAAAATCACAATCATCAACAGAGCCACGAACAGAGATCTTTACCTCATCGATCTTGATGTCCCGGATGGGCGAGTGATCCCCGGGCGAGAGGCACGAATGCCGGATCCCCTCCACTTCGTCAAAAACCTCCGCCATGCTCGGCCTCGCGTCCTTCTCGTGCGCCAGGCACCGAAACGCGAGCTCCGCCATCCTCTGGATCATACACCTCACCACCGGGTTCCTGCACGCCTGGATCATGAGCGCCGGGTCAATGATCTCATCCAGGCAGTCGGTGGCGATCTTGCCGACCGCCAGCGCCGCCAGGTTGACCTCCCGCTTGTCGCGCGTGAAGTCAACCACCTTCATGCTAGTGATCATCTCCACCAGCACCACCCCGAAGCTGTACACGTCACTCTTGTCGGACAGCTGGAAGCTCTGGTGGTAGTCCGGGTCCACGTACCCGGGCGTGCCTTGCGGCGCGGTCGACACGTGGCTGGCCTCGGTCAGCGCCGTCCGCGACAGCCCAAAGTCGCCAACTTTCGTGTTGAACTCACCGTCCAGGAGAATGTTCGTTGACTTTACGTCGCGGTGGTAAATCGGCGGCGAGCGCGAGTGAAGATACGCGATGCCCTGTGCCGCCTCCGCCGCGATCGCCACCCGGGTGAACCAGTCCAGCCCATCGCCGCGCTCCCGCTGGAGGTGCTCCGCCAGCGTCCCATTGGGGACGAACTCGTAGACGAGGAGCGGATCATAGACCTCGAGGCAGCAGCCCAGGAGCTGGACGAGATTGGGGTGGCTGACGCTCAGCAAAACTTTCACCTCGTTGAGAACTTGCTCGATCCCGTGGGAGCTTATGTGATTGATGCGCTTCACCGCGACGTCGCGGCCGTCCGGGAGCTTGCCCTTGTAGACGGTGCCGTGGCCGCCATGGCCGAGCATCTGGGCCGGGGAGAAGTCCTTGGTGGCGCGCTCCAGGTCCTTGTAGGAGAAGAGGGTGACAGCCTTGGAGCTGCCGGTGCGCGAGACGAGCTTGGCGAGCTGCTTGGCGTCGCGCATGCTGCGGAAGGTGGTGGACAGGCGGCGGCGGTGATGGCGCGAGCGGGCGGCGAGCAGCGCCAGCGCGATCACCACCGCTGCTAGAACTGTAGCTCCAGCGAGAATCCCTGTTTCAAGACCCACGAGTCAGCTCTCTCGATCGTGCATGGATGGAATGAGTGACGCTCAACCAAGAAGATCAACGAGATCAAAGAAGACCTTGGAAGATCGTGCGTGTGCATTCATGACCTCAGCCAAGACCAACACATACAATCCATACAACGATCTAAAGATCCAACGTAACTTACCCGCAAACATGATCGATCCTCGCACGACCTTGGAATGCCGCCGGCCATCTACATAGAACACACGACACAACCAACATTAGCGTACCGCACGGCTTCCAACATACCTGGGCGGCACCCCGCGCGGTAAGGGTCCCCGTGGAACTTCTCCTCACACCTACACGTATGCCCTCCAAACGTCCCCGCCACACACATTGCATTCCTGGCGCACAAACTCCCCTCCGCCGCCGCCACCCCCGCCGCCGCCGGGCAGCTACCATTGAGCCACCACTCGAGCCCCAATCCCTCCCTGGCCTCCACGCTCACGTCCTCGCCCTTCTCCTTGAAAGTAGTCACCAGGCTCGAGAAGCCCGAGCAATTGAAGCTGCCCAGGTCGATGTCGCGCAGCGCGGTAAGGCTGGCGAACTGGAGGTCGTAGCAGCACTGCGGCGTCACGCCGCAGCCGTGCTGCCCACCGGCGGCGTACGGCCAGTGTACCGCGCGGCTGTTGAAATTGCAGTTGTTGTAGCACGCGGTGTTGTTCGTACAGCCGTAGAGCATGAGGAGGTTCCCAAAGGAGAGGGCGTAGTTTGTGTTGTTGGAGATCGTGAAGGAGGAAGGGGCGGTAGCGGCGCCACCAACGCCGGCGCCACCGCCACCGCCGCATCCTTGTGGGTCGATGATGATCACGTTGCTGCGAGTGAAGCCCAGGACGCGGTAGCTGGCGGCGCTGATCTTGAGCTTGAGCGTGCCGTGCTCGCAATGGAGCTTGAGGTGCCCGCAGGAGTGATGCGATGGAGGAGGCGAGCTGGGAGCGATGAAGAAGGGATAGGGCACTGTGGTGTTGCCGCAGCGATAGACGCAATCTGGTGATGCTTGCGCTTCCTCCGCCCGCGGCGATCCTTGGATTGGGATGGCGAGCGAGATCCAGAGAAAGGGAAGAACCAGCGGATGAAAATGGATTCTTCTTCTTCGTCTTCTTCTTCCACTCCCCGAGTAAGCCATTCCCTCCTGGGATCAAGCAATGCGATCCAGCATTTTCCCTGTGGCTGCCGATTAGATCCAAAACCTGGAACCCACTCGAGGAATCAGGAGCGCCCACTAGGCGATTGCAGCCACCCAATTGAGAGATCGTTGCGAGCTCTTCGTCGCTTCTGGTGGGCGCGCGAGGGCGGTGAGAGGAGTGAATCGAATTGATTGAGAGATGGGAGGAGAGGACGGAGGCCCGGATGAATCCCGGCTGGATTTTGCCTGGAACCCGTGACAAGACTGAAGAGGAGGGGGCCGAGAAAGTGGTCTTTAGATAGACCAATGCGGGAAGAACACACACACACAGGGAAAGAAAGATGGAGAAAACAAAAGAGAAAGGAAAGAAAGAGAAGGGATGGGGGAGATTTCAAAGGCGCGCTTGAATGAGATAGAGACCAGCTCTACACAGGACCCTGCGACTACTGCGCACCGCGAATTAAATGCTCCCTCTCTTCTTCTCCAAAAGCGAGCGGGCGACTTACGATTGGATCTGGGGCCGAGCGCTCCACAAATGCGGCCGATCGAATCACACTCCGTCGAATTCGAATCCTCCACGAAATTCCTGGATCAATCACCCGCGAAAAAAGCTCTTTAAAAAAAGCGAAGAAAAGAGCGATTTTTGCTTACCTGATGATCGCGAAGTCGCGAGAACGCGAGAAATCTCGTCGCTTGGGAGGGACCTAAACACAAACCAACCAGTGCGTGAATTGAATGAATGAATGGAGGCAGTAGCTCGCAACGCGAGTGCCTGCCTTTAATGGCGGCTTGCCAGGCGCAGTTAATGAAGGGTCAACCCACCGTCTTTGCTCGTTCGGCTTTACGGTACGAGCTTACGTGCTCTCGCTCGTCTTCCATTTGTGTTTGGCTATGGTGGCGCTCGTCGTTCTCGTTTGGCTGCGTAGCATTGCGGGCGAGCTACAAGGAAAAAAAAAACGTTTTTTGTTTGTCAAACTCAAGAACGTGATAAAACACGGTTCTTCTCGGACTTTTTGGAAGCTTACTGACTTGGAAGTGTTTCTTTTTTTGCGCGATCCAGCTGCGCTTGCTTTTTCTTTTTCTCCGCTGCCAGTTCCATTTGCAAATCCCCGCTGCGCAGCACATTCCACGCCCGCGAGGAATCTCCATCACAAGTTGATGAGGATTGGTTCAGGAAGATTCAATCCCTGGAAAGTGATGTGGAAGGAAAGAATGGAAAAGGTGAGAAGCTTACTGTGTATGTTGTTTAAGCCTGAGCACTTGTGCGATTCCAGAGGATGCGTCTACATTCGGTGTGATCCCCGACACCTCAAGCTCCATGCGCTGTAGAGCCTTGTTTGTTTGATCCCTCCCTGTCAATCAACATCTCCCGCGTCAGATTCTCAGCAAGGAAATGCCTCGTCGATCATTGCTTGCGTATCCTAAGTGAAAAAATAATATACTTCTTAAGGTGCTTACGATCGAGGAACAGGAGCTCGCTTTTTTCCAGCTGCGGTGCCGCTCACGCAGAGCCACAGTTACAACTTAACGTCGAATCTCCTGCAGAAATCGACCAACAAACAAGTGAATCGCGAATTCCATCCGAATAAAATCCACCGCCAACAAACCACCGCTGCCTTGTCTTGGCCGAAATTAAATTCTTGAGCGACTTTCAAACGAGGCAGCCGTTTTTGCGCTCGTTCAGGGATCTTTCGTCACAACAGGACCAGTTGCTCCTCTCGAAGATGGCATTGTCTTAAAAACAGCGATTCTTAAGACATAAGAAAGTGTGATGTCAGGGAGCATATACGGTTGACACTCGCTCACCACAGTTTCCAGCCAAAGTTGAGTGGAAATTCAAAGCATGATCTATCTTGCTCTTAGATCGGGATTCCTGGAACCACACAATACTAGCTGTGTCAAGAACCATCCAGAGCTGATAAAACCACAGAGAGAGGCTTACTGAGACATCTCATGGAGCTGAAAGACAAGCTCTTCTTCTCAAAGCTGGGATTGCCTTAAAACAGAGTCCTGGAATCCAAGCACACTGGGAGCATCAAAGATAAAACTACAAGGACTTACTGAGACATCTTTCTTGAAACTTCGTCACAGAAATCCCGCATTGCCTTAAAAACTGCGAATCCAGCGTCAAAAACTATCCAGAGCTGATCGACTTACCGCGCGACCGACATGGCACAATCCATGAGTTCCACAGAGCAATCTTGAGAGCTTCCTAGATAGCCTCGCTTTCCAGTTCCCAGGGTTTAAAGATGAGATTGCCGATTATCGGCAATGTAAGAAGCGGCGAAGGACGATTACCGTGTTTGGGATCTAATCATGTGTTCTTTAGACCTCCATCGTCGAGCACAAGCAAAACAGCGATTTTGGTATCTTCAGTTAGAAATATCGCATTTGCTTCTTGTAGGATTATTTTGCTTTGAAGCATTTCGAAGCTTTGCGTTAATCAGGTCAGCTGGTGGGATTTCGACTTTCCTATTTTTTTGCCTCCAGCTTATGGTGGACGTTTTGCAGGGATTTAAAGTTCTCGAGGGTTTAGGCTTGTTCAGCAAGGAACCATGCATTTCAAGGAGCTGCTCAGGGCGCTGTGGAGCGATCGCGAGGTGTTTGCCACCGGAGGTGAGATCGATGGCAGCTCGTTCCAGATGCCATCGTCGCTGCTCGTCGAAGGCGCCGGTAATGTCGAGCTTCCTCTCTCGCAAGAGGGTCTTGACAAGCTCAAGGCCGTGTCCCAGCAAGCCCCTTACGGACTTGGAGAGAGGACTGTGGTGGACACGGACGTGAGACGAGCATGGCAGATCAATCCCGGTCGAATCTCCTGCCCCGAAAATCCAAGGTTCTTTTCTTCTGTGGCTCAAGAACTCGCCGCCGCTGGGCTGGCCGCCATGGGACTCGACTCCAAAGCTCTGGAGCTCGACGCTAGGCTCTACAAGCTCCTCCTCTACGAAGCTGGCGGCCACTTCAAGTTCCACAGGGACACGGAGAAAGAGGCTGGCATGTTTGCGACGATGATCGTCCAGCTCCCTACGGCGTCTGGCCACACCGGAGGGGCTCTCACGGTTCGCCAGGGAAGGCAGTGCTCCAGGTTTGATTTCTCCGAGGGGAGCTCCGGCCGCTGCTTCTCGACGATTTTCTTTTGCGACTGCGAGCACCAGCTTGAGGAGGTGGCCAGTGGATCGAGGCTGTGCCTGGTGTTTAGCCTGGTGAGGAACAACGTCGACTTCATACCGGCAGGGACGGTCCCCTCGTTCGTCTCCGCGTTGCCTCGAGTTAGAGCTCTTCTCCAGCAGTGGGCCGAGAGTGGGGATGGAGCAGCAGCCGAGAGTGGAGATGGAGCAGCTATGATAACGCAGCAAGACTACCGCCAACGAAATGAGAGACGTTTCGTTCGTGCCAGGAAGCTTTTGGTGATTCCGCTGGCTCACAAGTACTCGAAGACGAGCCTCTCTTTCGCCGGGCTCAAGGGACACGACCGAGTGGTGGCAGCACTGGTGAGAGCTTGCGAGTGTGGTAATATGAAACGGTGTTGTGTTATTATTATGACGGTTGATACATGGTTAAATGTATGGGTTTATCGTGACGATCCGTGGCGGCGTCTGGATCGCTCACGTGGCTGTGTGCTGACGTGGTCTTGTACACTCCCACACTCCTCCTCAAGGCCAACGTCTAAAGTCAGCCCAAGAGCCTTCGTGAAGACTTCATGTTTAACACGAGGAAGTGGTTTTGTTAGCACGTCCGCTAGCATGGAGTTTGTCGGGCAGAACTCCAGCTCGATCATTCCTCTCTGGATCTGCTCTCGTATAAAATGGAAGCGCAGCTCAATGTGTTTAGTACGAGAGTGGAACCTGGAGTTCTTGGTCAAAGCTATTGCAGACTGGTTGTCACACAATAGCTTGACCACGCCCGTGTTGATTTGTAGATCCTGGAGAAGTCCCTTCAGCCACGCTGCTTCCTTGGTTGCAGCTGCTGCAGCTATGTACTCAGCCTCAGTACTCGACATCGCTGTAATAGCCTGTCGTTTGCTGCACCAGCTTGCGACATTTCCATTTAGCAGGAAAACGTAGCCTGTGGTTGACTTCCTGTTGTCTGGATCCCCGGCCCAATCAGCATCAGAGTAACCAGCCAGCTTATTGCCGCTCTCGCCTCTGGAGTACTTTAAAGTTAGCTGGTTAGTCCCTGCCACGTACCTCATAATACGTTTCAAAGCCTGCCAGTGTGCTGTGGAGGGACGGTCCAGGTACTTCGCCACTGTTCCCACAGCATATGCAAGGTCAGGCCGAGTGGAGATTACCAGGTAGATCAGGCTGCCGACCATAGAGCGATAGACTGCTCTAGATGCTTTCTCCTCCTCGGGAGATTGATCAAGGTACTCTCCACTCTCAGCAGATAATTTCGTGCCTGTTTCCATGGGAGTAGCAACCGGATTAACATGAGCAAGGCCATACCTCTGGAGCACGTCGGAAACATATTTTGCCTGGCTTAGCTCCAGAGTGCCTCGTTCCCTGTTGCGCGTCACCTGGATACCGAGGCAGAAATGCAACTCACCGAGGTCTTTCATGGCAAATTTAGCGCCAAGGTACGTTTTAAATTTGTGGATCAAACGTAGCTGATTTGCCACGAGAATAGCATCGTCCACATATAGCGCAAGGAACAAATAGCCCTCAGCGTCAAAATATATGTAGAGGTTACAATCAGCAGCACTGCGCACGAAACCAAGGGAAATTAGAAAAGAATCTATTTTCGTGTACCATTGGCGTGGCGACTGCTTGAGTCCGTAGAGAGCTTTGTGAAGCTTGCAAACGAGGTGTTCTTCTCCAGGCTGGATAAAACCAGGAGGCTGAGCCACATACACCTCTTCATCGATGTCGCCGTTAAGGAACGCAGTACAAACGTCAAGTTGATGGAGCTCGAGATCCAATTCTGCAGCTAAGATTAGTAGCATACGAATGGTTGTGAGTTTCACCACCGGGCTGTAAGTCTCCGAGTAGTCCAGCCCATGAACTTGAGAAAATCCGCGTGCCACAAATCTCGCCTTGTAGCGCTCAATGCTTCCATCAGCGTTGTACTTTTTCTTAAACAACCACTTGGATGAGACGAGCTTTCTGCGAGCTGGAAGTTCAACCAGCGACCAAGTGTTGTTTTTCTGGAGAGAATCATACTCCTCCTGCATAGCTGCCTGCCAGTGTTCAGCTTCTGGTCCATGTAGAGCCGCTTGGGGACCGAGAGAGGCAGGTGGAGCCGACAGAGCCCAGAAGTAGGCACGCTTTCCTATAGGCATCGCCTCCTTGGCTTTAAGAGATGGTTTCACGACACGACCCGAGCGTGTCACCACTGCTGTGCCGGCTGGAGGAGGTGGTAGCTTGGGAATGCTGGGAGGAGTGGTGGCATCTTGATATAACTCGTCGCCAACGAACAGGTCAGCCACAAGCGTGGAAAGATCTGGCTGTTCATTGGTGCTTGAGGATGCAGCCGCTGTGGCCTGTGGAGTCGTCAGAGGAGGTGTCGAAGGAAGAGAAGTACCGTGATCAGCTCCTCCTGCCAGATCGCCTCCTTCGGGCGCTCCTTCAGCAACTCCTCCTGGCTCTGCAGCGGCTGGATTGTCTGGTGCTGGGTGGAGATGTGGAACGTCGTCCAAAATCTCAGAAAGATCCACCAGAGATGGTGGAGAAACAGGAGGGAGTCTCAGGGTATCTCGATAAAGACGAGCTTCATCAAACACCACATCTCGGCTCACCACCAGTTTCCTGCGCTGGCAGTTATAGAGTCGATAGGCTTTTACCTGGGTGTGATAGCCCATGAAGATGCATTTCTCGCTCTTGGGATCCAGCTTCCGCCGCTGAACATCGGGGATGTGGGCGTAGGCGATGCAACCAAACACCCTCAAGTGCCCTAACTTGGGGCGCTTCCCAGTCCATACTTGAAACGGCACCTGTCCTGTGGAACGTGTTGGCAGCCGGTTCCGGAGGTACACTGCTGTGTTGAGTGCCTCTCCCCAAAACACCTTGGGCATGCCAGCGTGCTGGAGAAGGCAGCGTACACAGTCCATAAGTGTCCTGTTCAGGCGCTCGGCGACCCCATTCTGCTGCGAGGTGTGGGCTGCGGTGTACTCGTGGTGGATGCCAGCCTGAGCAAGAAATGCCAGAAACTCCTTGCTCATATACTCACCGCCGCCATCTGAACGTAGTGTCCGGATGGTACAGCCAGTGGCATTTTCTGCCCAGCTTTTGTAGACCTGGAAGTGATGGTAGATGTCGTGAGAATTGGCATGCCCTAGCCGAGCGTGCCAGAGCTGGAGAGAGTTGGCAGCCCAGGAGCTGGGGCGAATTGCAAGCAAATGCCCCTGCTCGTGAGTTGAGAGGATCAACTGAGCATTGAGCTTGTAGAGAGTCTCAGCTCGTCTACCAAAAGCTACTGGATGGCCAGTCTCGTCAAAGATGGTGCATCCGTCTGCATTGAAGAGTGTTGAGAAGCCTTGATCTGCTGCTACACCAACTGAGAACACTGTCTGTCCTGCTTCTGGTACGTAGTAGACCTGGTTCACGAGCTTCTCAGCTCCACTCTCCAACTTTATGATGACCGTTCCTTGTCCTTCCACTGTTAAGGGGCATTTGTCTCCTACAAAGACTTGCTTCTCCTGCTCCAGTGGCCGGTACTTGTGAAAAGCTCTCTTCAAGGGTGTGAGGTGCATCGAGGCTCCAGAATCCATCCAGAGCACTTCGGCTTCGGACACAGTGGATGAAGATGCAGCGAGCGTCATCATCAACATTGTGTCAGGTTGGCGTGAAGAAGAGCTTCTTTCAGCGCGAGCTTTCTCTGCGGCTTTCTTGATCCGGCATTCACGCTCCACGTGGCCAGCTTTGCCGCAGTAGTTACATGGGCCCTTGCGTTTTTTATTGGTTGCAAATCCAGGGCTGGGAGAAGGGCTCTTTTGTCCTCGAACAGGGCCATCTCGTTTCTTCCCACCCGATTGCTTTCC
Source organism: Selaginella moellendorffii (assembly GCF_000143415.4). Classification (NCBI taxonomy): domain Eukaryota; kingdom Viridiplantae; phylum Streptophyta; class Lycopodiopsida; order Selaginellales; family Selaginellaceae; genus Selaginella; species Selaginella moellendorffii. The sequence goes on along the minus strand of NW_003314439.1, from coordinate 116,016 downwards.
CATGATCAAGGCCTGCTCCACCCGAGCAGCCTGAGAGGGCGCCTTTTGTCTCCGCTCGTTCTGCTTTCGTTCTTCCTCGATCAGGTCCGAGTAGAGCGAGTCCAAGTCCTTTCCAGGCACTGCCGAGAGCATCGATGCGAAAGGTTGGAGATCAGGGGAGACCGAGCTCAGAAGGAATGCCTTAGCTTGATCGATGGTGATTGCCGCTTCCGCGTCCTTCAGCTCGCTGATCATCGCTTTAAACTTTCCAATGTAAGTGGCCATGGTGTCATCAGGTTGCATTCTCATCGTGAAGAACCTTTGTGTTAGCACCACCTTAGCATTGGCAGCTTTGGCAGCGAAGATTTGTGTAAGGGATGTCCAGTTCTGGTGGGCTGTTTTGGTAAGATCAAGGAGATGAACGAATTCATCCCCAAGACCTAACCCGATGACAGAGAGCGCTTTCCGATTCTTGGAGTCCCAGTCGAGCCGTTGGGTTACATCCGCAGCAGCCGGACGTTGAGTCGTTCCATCCACTATAGGCCAGCAGTCCTTGGCCAAAAGGATAAGCTGTACTTTTGTTTTCCAAGTGGAGAAATTCTGTCCCGTGAACTTTTGGAGAAGTTTCTCCCAGCCCCCAGAGTCCCAAGAATTTCCTGAAGACATTCTATCTATTAATCTAAGAATAGATTAAACAGAGAATTTAGAAAGGACGGCGTGGAGAAGAATCGTGAAAAACTCGGCCGCAACAAGGGCACACCTTCCGGCAGGCTGGGCAAAGAGCTTGTTGGCGCTTTCGCTCCTGGATCTTCCGCTCCACCCGCGCCAGCACTGCCAAAGCCCTCGCGCGCTCCTGAGCCAAGGGTTCCTGGCCCCTTTGATTCTTCATGTGCCACTGTCCTCTGGCCATTAGATCGTTCGCTGCTCCGATACCATGTGGTAATATGAAACGGTGTTGTGTTATTATTATGACGGTTGATACATGGTTAAATGTATGGGTTTATCGTGACGATCCGTGGCGGCGTCTGGATCGCTCACGTGGCTGTGTGCTGACGTGGTCTTGTACACTCCCACAGCGAGTTCCTGGATCTCCATCTGTGCATGCTCACCAAGCACAAGACCGTGACGGACTACTTCCAGAACGAGTACGTGATCGATAACTGGCTCTCCATCGACGACCAGCCGGCCAAGTTCAAGCAGTGGCACATCGATTTCACGCGGCAGGTTCTCAGGTGTGCTCCACCGCCCGCAGGGATGATCATGGAGGACGAAGAGGCCGAGGGCGAGGTTGAAGACCAGAGGAACGAGCGGGACGTGTTTGATTTCATCGAGGACGAGTTCCGCGGCACGGAGATGATGGCGGGCAACGAGGGTGGCAGCGAGCAGTACTTTTACCACGTCGCGGCGCTGGTGGTGTGGCCAAAGGTGGCGAGGAGCTCGACGATCTGCCCGTCGCTCGGGGACATCTCTTGGGTGCTCGAGTGGCTGCGGGAGATTTACGGGGACGAGTTCGCAGCTATGGAGGAGCCCCGGAGGTTCTTGGAAGAGGCAGTGGACGGGTTAACGCGGAAGTTCGCTTCGGTTGCTCCGTGGGGTCAAACGAGGCAGAACGACATGCACTGGCGACTGGCAAGGAACATGAGCAAGAATTTCCAGGAACTCTATCGAGAGCCCGCGATGCTGCTCGAGCTGTGCGTGAAGTCGGGGCTTCGCGAGTCGGCCTTTGCGATCCTCAGGACCTGGGTGGCGGAGCTGATCAGTCTCGACGAGTTTGCGAGAGCAGTGCATGCCTACGGCTGGGAGGCGTGCCGAGAGATCGTGGAGACGGCGCTCGTCGGCGTGTTTCACAGTGGATTCCTTCCGTGGAAGCTGCACCGCTGCGGATGCAACGACGGGGCGGTCGCGGCTGCCAAGCTGCTCTGCCGGAGCGTCGCCACCTCGGAGCAGCCGCAGTACGGGCCAGCGCCATGGCAATCCAGCTTTGGTAGGGATAGCCAGGGGTTCCAGCCGGAAGGTGGTGTCCAGAGCCTGCTCGACTTTTGCCTCGCCAACGGGCTCCGCGACGAGGCCTCCCAGATCCTTGGAAAGGTCCCCCTGGCGGTGCTGAGCTTCCGGATGATGGCTATGGTGGTGCACCACTTCCCGGAGCGCATGACGGAGGTGGAGGTCCTGTGGGAGGAGCAGAGGGTGGCGGTAAGCTCCAGTGATCCATCATCCCGCGATGCAAAGGCGAGCGAGATGAGGTTCATCGGTGGGATTCTCGAGTTCGCGCTGCAGCTGGAAGCTCTGGGACATCTGGAAGTGGCGCGGGCATTTGCGGCAAAGTCTTTGCAGCTGCCCGGCTTCCCAGAGAAGGCGGAGCAATACCAGCCCTGGCGGCAGTGGCTCGATGAACCCGACGTCATGCTGCTCATGCTGCTCGACAAGCCTGAGAACTTACGTGTGAGAACCAGCGAGCACTGTCGCGGTGAGGTGGTCAGGGCGATGCTAAGAGCTGGGCGGTTGATGGGCTTGAAGGACAAGGCGGAGATGAAGCGGCTGTTTTGCGAGCTCTGCAAGGTGGAGCTTGCGGAGGTGATGGACAAGGCGGAGCTGAATTCCTGGGCCGGGGATCCCTCGCCCCTCAATCAGAAGGGCGAGAAGATCAGGCAGTTCACGACGTGGAAGAATTACATGACTTGGGCGGAGCAAAAGGAGTTCCTGGAGATGGCGCTGTTTTGGCTCGAGGACGAGGGAGTGCTCGAGAGGGTGGTGGAGCTGGCGAGCAAGAGGATGAATATGGTGAAGAGGATGGTGGAGGAGGGATTTGTGGAGAAAGCGATCGCGAGCGGGAGCGCTGGATCGAGGCACGCGATGAGGAGGCTTGTGGAGGCGAGGATGGAGTACCTGGCGAGGGAGCCGAGCATGGACGATGTGGAGGGGGATTTCCTGCCGCCGGCGTCCAAGGTGATGAGGATCTGTGGCGCGGTGGATGCGCGGCAGCTCGAGGATAATCCGCGGCAGCTGCGCCGGGCGCACGAGATTGTGGTGGAGAAGTGGAGGGCGATTTGCAAGGATGAGATGGAGTCGCTTCGAGCTTTGAGAGAAATCCTTTGATCTAAATTTTAGGGTTCTTGTTGATTTCCCGCTCGTCCACGTGGCCGCATCGTTGAATGCAGCTGACGTGTCAAGGTTTTGCGCCTTAAACCGTGATGACGTGTGTATCTTAAACACGATGACGTGTGAAAGAATATGCGTTATAGGATCTTAGCTTTATGCCCTTATCATTTATGGAGATGGGAGTGGAATGGGCGAAAGGCTTGAGTCAATACTCATGTTTAAATCCTCGCCATAGTACGCTGGGATTTGGAGCTCTCAAAGCGGACAGGAAAGTTATAAGTACCAGAAGTAGAAATTTTCATGCCAGGGTTGCGAGTGGAGAATCTCAAGGTAAATTTTCACTCGTATAGAAATTCTAGAAAGCTTTCTTTCACAATCGTTCAGTGGGGGAAGTGGATAGCAAAGTCGAGGAGAGCGTTCTGGTGCTAAAGGCCGCTGCCAAGAGCAAGAAAATCCCAGCTCCAGAGGTGTTTGCGGCATTTAGAGTTTTGGAGAAAGCCCGCGTGGATCCATCCAATTTTCTAGAGACTTTGGGAGGAAGTAGTGGAGCTGAGCCAAGGTGCTGGATGCTTGTGTTCGCTTCTGGAGCCAAAGTGGTAAGAAAACTTGTCACAAATCTAGAACTTTGCTCTTAATTTTTGCTTTCAATTTGAAGGTGAGAGAAGCTTTGAAAGGTGGTGGTGGAGGTGGCACATACGTCCCATTCACCGCTGTGCAGCAATACAATGCCACTGTAAGTTTCCAAAAGCTTTCACAAGGATTGGTCGTTAACAATGTGGATCATCACAGACAAAGAGCATACTAAACGGGCTCTACCTCGGCCCTCTTGGTGTGCTAGAATTCATGGGACGCTTCTCATGGTCCAAGAACAAGCTCTTCTTCATCTTCGATTCCCTGAGCGTCAAGGTTGGGCCTCTCGGCCCCTTCCAATTCGCGATCAGCAAGAAAGAAGAGCTGGATCGAGAGCCCGGGAACAAAGATCCTTTCTTCATCTGGTTCTACGCGGACGAAGAAATCGTCGTTGGAAAGGGGTCAGGAGGAGGCATTTTTCTGAGGGTGCGTTGCAATCGAAGAGTTTGAACCCCAGCCGCTAGATCAGAAACTGCAAATCTCAGGCGTTGGTTTTAATCGCATCGTGGCCGTCTGTTCTGAACCTGGCATCGACGGCCATGATGGGCGGGAGACGGACGGGGTTTTGAAGCTGAAGAACCCTAAGAAAAAGAGCGGGGTGGAGGAATGCTCGAGGCGAGCGCGTTGCCAGGTATGGATGTGGATCCACAGCCACAGCCAGCGCAGTCGTACCAGGCAGTGCGCCTGGCGCTGGCCGTTGCGATCGTCAAGTCCCGCGGCGGGGCGGATCGCGGTGGCATTGCGGCCAAGAAGCGGCTCAAGGATGAAATTTCGCTGCTCCGGAGCGAGATCGAGAGGTTGCGCTCCAGCTCCGCGGAGCCGCTGGTGCCGCGCGTCCTGTGCAAGTGCTTCACGGATTCTTCCACTCCGCCTCCTCGCCTGCAGCGAAATATCCTGGCGCAACCGGAGTTCCACGAGGAATCTGTCGCTCGCCTCATGGACTGCGTCCGATTCCTCAATGGCTGCAAGAAACGCCGCCTCCTCGATGCCGGCAACCAAGAACAGGACGAAGAGAGGGCTCGTCGTTTGACGGAGATGGCGAATCTCATCGTCGAGCTCGTGTCAAGTACGAACGTCCAGCTTTTCTCCGTGTGGCTCCACCAGGCTGTGGATTTCTTTGAGAGCTGTGTCTCCAGCATTGGCGGCGAGAGATTCTCCACGGCGGCCCAGAGCGCCACGAAGAGATTGATTGGGAGCCTCGTCGGCAAGGTGATGAGCTTCACGGACTCGGCAGAGAAATCCAAGGACGACGCTCTCAAGCTCGATCACAGGCCTTTCATCGAGAAGGTCCTCCTCCACCTCGCCGAAGTTCCTTGCATCGGCCACAGGATCCTGACCGACGTATCTGGCCAGCTCGCAGTCATTGCCGAGGCGCTGTCGCAGGCGAGAGATCCATTCGCGGAGGACACCACCCAGCTGCTCGAGAATTCCTACTTTCTTCTCGAGCTCATCTCCAAGGTGCTGGATTTTCCCTTCACTGGCTGGCTGGAAAAGTCGATGCTGGATCCCGACTTGCTGGAAGAATTCGTGGCGGAGTTCTTCCGGACCAAGGAGGCCATGCTCCGATCCAACCGGCTAAACTTCCTCTTCGTCGCCTACACAGATCGGATCTGTGCTCAGGTGGTGAAGCAGCTCCACTCGGTCTCGTCAAGTCCACAGTGCAAGGACGTGAAGCTGCAAAAGATCGTCGCCAGCTCTCTCCAGCGTCTCCTGGATCTGGCCTCGTTGAGCTTCCACAGTGGTAAGAAAGAGCTTAGAGCTCTCTTCGTAGGTCTAACGCCACTATCATTTCTTCAGCGAAGCGATCGAACCAATGAAGCATTGCAGGTAGTCCATCTAACTCCCACGATTTTGATTCCTAGTAAAAGCAATCGAATACCATTGTTTCTTCACGATCTCGTCAGCATTGGGTAAGCGTCTCTATTCTTTCATCTCCAATACAGTTGTTCTTTTATTTGTCTAGGACGAATAGCAATTGTTTTCACTTGAATCCAGACCCTAGTGTACATATCAAAGGAATTGCAATATCAGTTGCAATATTTGGTATGCTCAACTCAAGCACCTTCGATTCCCATCGGCTTTAGCTCTTTTGAGAAGATCTCGATTTTCCAAGTTGATAATAAAGATGAGAGGGTTCCAGAGGCCAATTTGTTTGTTATATCAGCCACATCAAGCACATGGGCTACCACCAAGAAAGTGGTGTGATCCACTTAATTAGCTTGTGAAGATTGGTTCATGGGTAGGGAGAGTTTGGGGAGTGTGTTCTGAGCCTGTTGAGGCAATACATGGCCCATTAATAGCAAGCATAAACCAGTTAATGACACATAACATACTTTTATTGGATTAATAAACCTGTTTGTCTGATATAAGCAATAATACAAGTTGTTTATACATGTTTGCCTATGAAGAAGAGGTTAAAGGTTGTCCCACCTTCAGTAATATGGCAAGTCAAGCATATTCCCAATGAGCAAATACATGCCTTTTGACAATAGGAATAAGCTAGTTAAGTGACACATAATATACTTTTATTGAACTAATAGAAGTTCAAAAGCAGAAGGATGGTGGAGATCTAAAAAATAGAACTTGCCTAATCCTGCCCTAATCTCCTCTATCTAAGGCTGTCGCCAGGGGATTTTGGTTCCGAATACCATTGTTTCTTCAAGATTTCATCAGCATCACTATTCTGTTATATGTTTTCTTAGGACAAGACGAGAACTTAGCAACAATCTCTTGAATTCATTCTGACTCCTTTGAATCCAAATCTAATTTCCCAGGGCTCTCCACAAGAGTTCTTGATTGTCTGTATCAACTATTTCTACATTGCCATAGTCAGTTACCAATAAACTTGCCGTTATCACGCAAGAATGCTTATTGTCATGACAATATATATTTGTGTGCCATAGGATACCCTTTCCCTTGTCAACTATGAAAAGATTGCCATCTCTTTTTAATATCGCACAGTAGCAAATATGTGATGTGTTTGGACTCTCCCATATAATAATATGACCCATTTTGTATAAAACAAGTTTACAGTTCATTTCTAGAGTTAATTTGTACTTGTTATTACCAGAGACTAAACTATTTTCTGGTAAAATGTAAGAACCCACAACGCCATAGTCACCTCCAGAGAGCCCAGACCTGAATATCCAGCAGCTTCCCTGATCATTATCATCAAGATTAGAAACTATGTTTGTATGTAGAAGACCATGCAAACTATCCTGATAACTTAGAATTGTGTATTCGATCCTAAAATTCATATATTCTACTCTTATAGCCCCACAGAAAAATGTCCTCTCATTGTTGGATGCCGCTTGTTCTCTCAATGCATCACGTAGGGTAGAAAAATAGGCCCACAAAGTAGCACCACCATATTGCATTGTCCGCACCCCACCCTGTGTACACACCAAAGGAATTGCAGTATCAGTTGAAATATGTGGTGTGCTCACAGCAAGAACAATTCTTATTCCGAATCGACTAAGACTATGCGTGAATGACCAGCTTTGGAGATAATATCTTTCCAGGGTAGAAAATGATGAAATATAATTGGTTATAGCATCTAAAAGACTTTCAAATTCAACCTGTGATAGATAATATGCCATGCTCAAATATGATACTTGTGGTAAAACTCTCGGAACTGCCGGGGGTGGGAATGGCTGAGAGAGTGAAAGTTGGAACAAAACTGATACGATCACAAGCATTTCAGTAGTGTAATTCATTCTGTTGTCATTCCTGGATCAAGAAGGCATGTTTTATATCCAAAATTAAATTACCCCAGCTTTGATTTTATCATACTGTCATCGTCCTTTACAATAGCATACTAAATGAGTTTGAATTGACTGCTATTTTGGCTAATAACTATTAGAATTCTTTTGGTAATATAAGTTTTAAAATGTTTTGCTTTTTCTTCTTGTATTTACTAATCTCTTTACCAATCTTAAATGCATTTTGAAATATACATTGAATTAATTTTATACACTCCAGTTTTATTTTTATTTCCCCCCTCCTCACAGGTTTTCTAAAGCCCCACTCACGGCATATGCCTGAATGTGGATAGCGTTGTGGTGCTTCGTTTTGTGGAACATTTTGCTGGCGTTCACCAGACTGCCACACCTGGAGTAGACGGTGACAAGGCTGCTAGCAACGTAGAGATTGTCTTCCAAACCATTGTTGATAACACTAGCATGGATTTTCCTTGCCTCGTCTATATCTCTAGAAGACTTGAGCTGTGAAAGGACGGGCACAATACTTCTTACACCTGCATTGCTTGAGTGCTGGAAGGAGGACACTAGCCATGGCTGCATTGCACGAAGAATTATGGAGAGCTCGAATATTATCCACCTTGTGATTCTCCTTAAAATTTGCCATATGGCTGAGTTTTATCCACCTTAGTTGCCATGTCAATCAAACAATACTTCAATTATTTCCACCCTTTCTACAGTCATGGCAAGGATGAACACTAGATTCATGTAACAATCTATAACAAAAAATATTAATGTGATTAAGGAATCTTCTAATAGGTATATTCGTTCCCCCCGCAAGTTGCCTATGATTTGCCTGTCCTTGTTACGGTTGACACTCCATCCACGAACTTAGTACGGAAGATAACGTTTGCGTTGTTAAACATCCCCTCTTTCAAAGAGACCACGATGAACTGAGGAACAAGGGAGATAGATGTGAAGTAGAATGTGACTTCAGCACAAGCCAATACCTGGGAGTGAGGAAAGTGTGTCTTTATCATTCGGCCTATGTTCTGGGTGTGACTGAGGTCGAGTGCTGCGTCCACCTGATAGCGAATCTTGTAAAGATGCGATGAGGTTGCTTCCTTACCTCGTCCAGGATGTAGATCGGAGCTGGTTTGTAGAGCAGTAATGCCAGTATGATCGACAGTGCTATGAGGGAGCGCTGGCCTCCGCTTAGTTCCGAGAGGGACTGCTTCCACACCCCTCCAAAACCAACGCGAACCTCGAGGCCATCCAGAAAGCCGCAGCCTTCCGGAGGTTCCAGCTTTGCCATTGATCCCGGTAGCAATGTGGAGAAAATGGATCCGAAATCCCTGGTGTTGAAAACAATGAAGCTGGGATGAAGCAAAACGGCTGAAGCTAGCTTACTTGTTCACGTGTTGCCAAGTAACTTTTAGAGTCTCTTTTTTCTTCTCATCAAGCTCCCTGATCACCGCTTCGATTTTCGCTTTATCATCCTGCCAGCAGCCGATGCACGTCACACGGCAAAGAAAAATTTCACGATTAGCTTACCTGAACTTGGCCTTTCTTCCTCAGCAGCTCACTACATTCTTGTTCAGCTTTTTCGAACATTGTCATGACCTTCGTGTTGACTCTTTTGCCGAGGCTACAAAATAGCACCGCTGTCAGTGAGGAAGAAGCTGTGATCTGCGCTTACTTGTTCTGCTCAGCTTTCTTCCTTTCAAGCTCTTCTCGAGCACTTTTAGGATCGCGACTACTAAAGTCGTAGTCTGTGCCTGGCTTGCCAAAAAATTGTTTCTCAGTGTCAATCCATTTATGATCTTTTCGCAGCTTCTGCAATGTATCTGCACTGTTACGTTGATCTGTCTCCATGCGCTTGATCTTGACAAGGGTAACAGGACGTCAACACCTGAAGTACAAGATTTTCTCCCTACCTCATTAGTGGTTCTTTTGATTTCCAAATTGGCTTCAGTTTGACTTTGACGCAGCTGATTCTGCTCTGTGACTAGAGCATTTATCTGAGAATCGCATTCCTTAAGTTTAGCTCTCCCGTGATTGAGCTGTTCTTCTGCGTTCCGATACTCTTCCTCTAGCTCCCTCACCTTAGAGGCAAAAATTAACATCCACTAGGAAATAATAAACCGAAGGTAAAACCTTTGACGCAAGCTTCTCAACACCAGCTTCCAGCTTCTTTATTTGAGACTCAGACGCGGTCCATTGCTTATGTAGTGCTTGCTTTTCTTGAACTGCAGCCTCCTTTTCCATAATGAGTCGCTCTTTCAGACCTTCATGGTCCTATAAAACTTGTTTCAGACCAAAGGATAGAGAAAAAAACGATGACAAACCTTGAGCTCCTTAGATGCGGACGTCACTTCGCGCTTTACACTTTTTATCTGGGTATCTAAAGCCTTAAGTCGACCTTCACGACCTCGGCCATGCTCTGAAATTGCCTGCTCAAGGTTTTCTGCGGTACCAAGGCATTCTTTGTGATACTCTTCCTTTTTATGAGCTTCCTTCTTCCAATTATCCAGTTCTGCTGCAAGACCAGCTACTGCTTCACTAAGCTGCAGTACAGCACACCAAACTCAGACCACCTGATTGTTGAAAACAAGTTTTACCTTGTGATGCTCGCTTTGTTCTACACGCTTTTCAAATAGTGAAAAGTCATACTGCTTGAGGTCAAGTTGGGACTTCAACTGTTGATATTTCTTGTGGATGGGACTCACTTTGGCAATCTACAATTTACTGATTAACTGGCTGCTTAAGGAGAAGAAGAGATAAGTGCATACCTCGGCATCAACTTCTGCTAACTTATGCCGATGAGTACTTAGTTTTGATTCGGCTTCCGATAAAGCATGGAGCTGCTTTAATAGCTCGCCGCCGCCTCTGCAACATGGGAAAGTTATTAGCAGCTCAGCAATGTACAGTGAGCACGCACTTCCGGGAGCCACCAGTAAGTAAACCACTCGGTTGAAAGATATCACCGTCTAACGTAACAGAAGCAGTCCTTGTATCTTTGTGAAACGCAACCTGCCAGATAACTTTAAAAAGGAACACAAAGTGCGAGACCCACCTGTTTAGCGACGTCCGTAGTCTTGCAGACGAAAGTACCACCAAACACAAATCCCATCGCAGCCTGTGAACAAGAATAAGGCGTATGTGCAACCGGACAAAATTACCTGAAGCTCGCGGTCGTAACCCACAAGCGAAAGCGCTGTTCTACAGTTTTCTGGACCTACCTATAAAACAAAGAATCAACAAATAGTATGCATCAACTGGTACCATGCTGGCCGCCACATCTTGAACTCTGGATGGTATCGTGCTCGCTTGAATCTTGTTAAGCGGAATGATCGTAACCCTCCGGCGCAATTTACCTTTCTCAAGCAGCAGCTTACCAGTCTGTTCTGTATCCACAACAACGTTATAAAGTTTGCTTCCGGCTGCAACCTGCCATAAATAATTCAAAACATCAGTTAAAGCAGGAATAAGGTAACAAACCTCGAGTGCCACCACAGCTGTAGAATCGTCAACACGTATAAGTCGGGCTACGACACCTTTTACCCGACGGCGATCAAAGTTATTGACGGGATCTTCGAAAGAAAACTCTACACCAACCAGACTGCTCCCAAGATTGCTAACTTCTTGTTTCAGATTTTCAACCATCTCAAGCTCTTGCTTCCGACTCTGAGAAACAAAACTTACGGCTAAACACGGAAGACAAACAAGTGAGAAAAGTACCTCTTCCAGTCGCTCCATGTGACCATTTTCATAAGTTACACCCTCCAATGTCTTTAAAATCTTGTCGATTTCAGCTTTTCTCGACTGTAGTTCGACTTGCAGCGAAGACGCTTCTTTCGTTTTGGATTCCAGGGCCTTCTTTTTCTCTTTAAGCTCATTTTCGGTGTGCAGGATTTTGGTGCTAACTTGCTTTAACTCTGTGCTAGCCCGCCCAACGGCAGCTTTTGCATCAGCAAGTTGTTCTGCCAGGGACTTCTGATCTCCACCTCCGCCTTTCCCAGCTTGAACACTCTGAAAACACCAATTAAAGTTCAGAAAGCGGTTACCGCATTCCAGTACCTGGTATTCTGTTTCAAGTTCCTCCAGCAATTTGGAAAGGTTGTTTGTTTTTTCTCGAATCCCTGACGACTCGGTGTCTCCTTTTTGAATAGCGTTAACTTTCTGGTCTACAAGGCAGTCCAAATCGGCCATGTTCTTCAAAAGCTGCAAGGCCAGCAAAACACTTCAGGCCAAATTAGAAGAAAAAAAAAAAGGTGCTTCGTACCCTCTCTGCTGAGACTCTTTCGGCATCTAGTAGATCTTTCTCGTTTGTAAAAGCCGATGTTTCTTTGACAAGTGAACTTGAAAGCTTGTCAACAACATCAGCCAGACCTTTCATCTCTTGACCAGTTTTCTTTTCCTTCGCAGACGTTAATTCCCGAATAGTGGCCTCCTTATCTTGAATCTGTGCTTCGATAGTGTTTATATTTTCCTGCAAACCGTCTATCTTGGACTTCAGAGCATCTATCTCGCTGGTTCCCGCATTCTTAATCTTCTCAGCCTCCACGTAACGATACGCAGTGCAAAACCTGTCAAGCCGTTCTATGTCCTCGTTAGCTTTTGCCCATTGCATGTACTGGCACTTTTCCTTTTTGAGCTTGTCCAGTGCCGGAAGAATCTCTTGTTCGAGCATCTGATCAATCTCGTTCACCTTAGTCTGCTTCTTCTCCAAGGTTTTCAGCGCTGCCACTCTTTTCGTCTCGTACATCCGGGTCCCAGCAGCTTCTTCCAGCATCGACAGTATCTCATGGGGCTTCATGTTGAGAACTTTGGTGATCCGGCCTTGCATGATCAGAAAATGCGGGTTGTTCACATTGAGCTGGACTGAATGGAAAAGATTCTGGACTCTGCTGGGCTGCGCAACATGACCATTGATAAGATACTTATTTCTTCCACCCACAACCACCTGTAAGCCCACCAAAGAGCCAGTAAGCTCATTAAGCACAGAAAGAAAAGAATCTAAGTAGAAAAATCCCAAAAGAACAAAGCAAGGGGCAGTACCTGGCGAGTGACAGTGATCTCACTCATATCTTCAAATCCAATAGGACTTCGGCTACGATCAGAGTTATCAAAAGTGACCGAGACGGTCGCCTTGGTAACACCCGCCTGGCCCTGCTTGTAGACGAGCTCGTTGAGATTACTGGCGCGGACCTGTTCCAGCTTGGTAATCCCCAGCACGAAGCAGATCGAGTCCAGGATGTTGGATTTCCCGGAGCCATTCAAGCCGGTGATGGCGTTGAAGCAGGGATCGAAATTTGAGACGAATGTGCTCGTCGCATAAGATTTGAAGCCCTCTAGACTGATCTCCTTGACGAACATCGCGGCAACCTAGTGGCTCACCTCTCGCCGCGCCGCGCCGCTTCGCTGCCCGCCATTCATTCCCGCCGACACGGGGAGCTCCAGAGCTAAGAACCCTAAATGGCAAAATGGCGGGAAATTCAAATGGCAAAAGCCAGAAGCTGACACGTGGCCACGATCCGACGGTTACAAAAAACGCGAACAGGGTAAAAAAGGGTAAAGAAGCAAAAACACTGAATTTTTTTCTTTCTTCACTTTGTGTAGCCGGGGTCCGCGAGAACAGCGCTGGAGACCTGTTGTTCCTGGGCTTTGAGTAATTCCACAAATTCTCCCACGGTTTCATGAAACTGCTCTAGTGCTGATGCTGGAAGAATGATTGCCGATCGATCACCACCAATTACCTGGGGACAAAATAGCCTTAGAAAATAATTCTAGGAAATCAATCGCTCTAGAAAAAAAAACTATGGAGTGAGCTAGCGAGGAGATCAATGAATCGAATTGTATGAAGTTTACCTCTGAGATTCGAAGGTACTGGCCCCGGGCATTGGAGCCGAGATCAAAGAAGAACTTTTTTTGCTCGGCTCGCAAAACTCTGGCAGTGGAGCTCATCCGACTCGTATCGTTGCTCGGAGGAGCTACGGTCGGGCCGTTCCTTACGGGTCCGTCGTAGAATCCAGCGTTGATGGGCGACGACTCTGGAGCTCCAATCTTTGAGGAAAAAGAGGAAAATCAAACTTTGGAACTTGAGAAGAACTTGAGAACTTACTTGACGGTTCTCGATGGAAGACAAGAGCATCTGCGATGCCTCGTGAATTTCCGCTAGAACATGTCGGAATTGGACCCAGCCCTCGTCGGCATCGTTGCCAGAGGGAACGATGATCGTGCTTCGGACCGACGCTGCCGAGACTTCCGAGATCTACCAACATGGAAATTCATTCTCTTGTTCGAGCTCAAGAGTTCAAAGCTTCCCTCCAAAGGAAAAAAGAACTCGCTCATCACTCACCTTGAGAAACCGGCCTCGAGGATTCTCCCCAACATCAAAGTAGAACACCTGCGCAGGATCGATCGATTGAGTGTGATGAATCTCTCTTAGGGAAAAGACACTAAAGCAAACCTTGGTATCCATCTGGAGCTCCTTGCTCTCGAACTTATCATCCCCGTTAGAGTAGAGGTTAAAGAGATCCAAAAACCACACAATGCCGCTCTCCGGGACGATAATTGTGGAGCGCGAGGTGGTTGTCTTCTCCGAGATTTTCAGGTATCGGCCGCGCGGATTCTCCTTGAGGTCGAAGTAGAAGAGCTTGTGCTCCACTTGCAAGCTCTTGGACATGAGCTCCACATCGCCTCCGGTGACGCCATCCATCGCAATCCGGGCGCTCGCAGCTCGCTGCCGCGGAGAATCTGCGAGAACAAGCCTCAATCCGCCTCCATTTTTTCAAAACCGATCGCTCACACGCCCCCAAACCCTACCGCCAGGCAAACCCTAGCTCTTGCGGTTTGTTCGCGGTAACCAAGCAACGAGATCGTGACACGTGTCAGCCGCGCATTCAAAAGCTCGGTTTGCATTTAAACCTTAGGGCTTTCTTTAGCCTGGACATTAAAGGATCCACGTCATAACTGACAATAGTTATCGTGTAAACTAGCATTAGTAATAGCTTCGTCTGGGATTCCATGAGGGGAGGGCCACGCGACGTACCTAGGGATTTGATCGCCAGGCATCAACACTGGCAAGATGAGAGACTGTCAATGCAAGAACACACTCGATTAGCTCCTCGAGAACCAGGAAAAAAGTTCTTCCCACCTGTTTGGTGCACTTGGGTGGATCGATTTCGCAGCATCGATCGCCGGCGGCGCCATCAGCAGCGGAGGAACTCGTCGCGGATGAATCCATGGCGGAGCTCCGGTTTGCAGTGAGCCTGCCAGTGTGGCTCCGGATCTTCTCCCAGTGGTAGCAGCAAGAGAAGAGAGTACTCACTCCGAAAACGAGGAAGAGGATGAGCGCTGTGCCCAGAGGGAATCCCAGCGCTGGCCTAGTCGCGGCGGAGCCACTGGCGGCGATCGAAGACGACGCTGGCGGAGGAGCGCTCGATTCCTCCTCTGGAACTCTTCTGTGCGCGTTTCCCAAGTCTTCGAGCATCCCGCGGCTGCCATATCCTTCCTCGAGCAGCGCCATCAAGACTAGAATCCTCGCAGCCATTGGAATCGATATCGTCTCTTCTCCCGCCTCGTCGATCAAATGTGAGAGCTCCCGACATTAGAGTGATCGATCGCAGCGTCTCCCCATTAGGTAGTCCCGGGATTTCCCTAGCCCAGCGTTAAGAGCCGGATCGAGGGAGAATATACCCATTTTGACTATTTTGCAAAGGATTCACGTCACCAAACGTTTGTTTTGCCTCTTGTATATATCTGCTCTGACGTTGCCTCGAAAATCTTTCTTGGTTGTCTCTTCCATTCGTTGCCAGCTGGAATCGAATATTCAATTATAGTTACCCGGAGGTGACACCTTTAGTTACCTGTCCACTTGTGTCAAAACCCTGTGGGCGAGCTCCAGGTCACCTTGAACCCGGCAAGAACTCAACAGGCTTTTCCAGGACAGTAATAAACTTCTACCCTTCCAGGGGTTTACATTTACAGTCACCTCCTGGATAAATCTCTCAGCCTCGTCTAGTAACCCCGCCCTTCCAAGCATGTCGACAAGGCAGCTATAGTGTTCCTCCTTTTGGCCCACGCCAAACTCCCCGTACATTTCGGCCATAAAATGCCAGCCCTCCCGTACGCGCCCGCCGTGACTGCAAGCTGAGATGATACCGACGAAGGCGATCTCGTCAGGCTGGCAGCCGTCCAATCCCATCCGTTGAAACGCTTCCAATGCTTGTTCCATATGCCCGTTTCGGGCGTATGCGACTACCAGCGCAGTCCACGCGAGGAGGTTTTTGGTGGGAATCGAACAGAACACCTGGAAAGCGTCGCCTACCATGCCGTACTCGCCGTACATGGTGACAAGCCCGGTGGCGACTTTCACATGCTGGAGAAAGCCCGTACGGATGGCCCTGTCGTGGATGGAGCGCCGGAAGAGGGTGGCGCCGGGCCCTCCGATCCGGCAGGCATCGACGGCCAGGATCATCGTGATATAGTCGAGCTTTACGCCTTCCACGTCCATTTCGCGAAACAAAAGAATGGCCTCGCGTGGGAGATTGCTTTCGACGTAGACGCCGAGAAGGACGTTCCAGCAAGAGGCGGCATTTGCCGTTTTCGTGATCTCCCGGAACAGGCAAGTTGCGTCGTCAAGAGCTCCAGATCTGCCAAAACAATTCACGAGAGAGTTTGCGACCCTCGTGTTTGCAAGATAGCCCGCCTCGCTCGCGACATTGTAGATGGTTCTCAAATCGCGAATCCTTTTGAAGCACGAGCAGCTAAGAACTGCGAGGAAGCTCACGTCGTCTGGATGAAACTCGCCCTCCAAAAGCAGCATCTCAAACACTTCCACTGCTTCTTGGGGCCGATCGTTCAGGGAGAACCCCGAGATCAAGCAGTTGTAAGAACTCAAATCCCTTTTTGAGCAATCAACATGGAGCAAGCGTCTGGAATCGTCTACACGACCATTGGACCCAAATGCCCACGCCATGGCATTCCATGAAACGGTGCTCTTGTCTTTCAGCTCTTGGAAAACCTTCGTTGCATCATCGAGAGCTCCGAATCGTCCATACATTGTGATCAGGGCATTTGCCACCTTCGTTTCTAGAGCATAACCAGAAGCTCCAGCTCTCGAGTGCATGAGCCTGGCTTTTCGAAAATCGTTTAACCCCGAGCATGACTCGATAATTGCGAGAAACGTGATCCGATCGGCCCTGACACCGTCGAGATCCATAAGCTGTAATAGTTTAAGAGCGCCTTTGTAATGCCCATGTCGGGCATGTCCAGTTATCAAGGCGTTCCAAGCAAACAAATTGCGTTCTTGCATGCTGTCAAAAACAATCTTAGCTTGATCAAGTTTTGCAGCTTCTGCGTAAGCCATTATCATTGTCGTCTCCGAGACAACGTTCTTTTCAGGCATTGTGTCAAAGACAAACTTTGCCTCATCCAGATGCCCAGAGCGGGCATACACTGTTAGTATGATAGTCCACGAGAAAACATTCTTGTTGGCGATTGCATCAAACACCCTCCTAGCCTCATCGATGCCCCCACACCTTCCGTACATCTCAATCACGAGATTTGCCGTAAAAGTTTGGTTCTTGCGATAATTCTCCACAGCGAGCGAGTGGAGCGTCCTGGCCTCGACCAAACTGTTGCAACGGCGAATGCTGGAAACCAGATCTACTGTTTGGTTTGCTGCGGCCATGATGGCTCATCACAAGAACCACCATAGCTTTCTCTTAGATCAGATTTTCCACTCAAGATCCAAGTGCCAAAAATTCATCTCTCAAGGGCAAAATGTCGTTGTAATTGGGCGAATTGACACGCTGCACGAGTGACGTGGCGGGGCCAGCGTAAAATAGGTCCAAAAGCGATTGCTGAGCTGGCAGACTTTTGCGCTTTTTCATTAGGCTTTGGGCTTAAACCCTATCCACACTCTCGTGCTCGCTCGAGGCTGGAATTGGCCGCCTCCACGCCGCTCCCAAGCGATCGAGGCGATTAGATCGGCGCTCGCGGCCCTGGATCCTCCTCGCATCATCGAAATGCCGGCGCTGGCGCTGGGAATAGGGGTTGGGCGCTGCTAGGAAATCGGCGACGGAGGTGGGGTTTTAGTCTTAGATGCTGCTTGCGGAGATTTGCGGGGGAGGAATTCGCCTTCCAGATGGACTGCTCGCTTGCCACATATCGTTGCGGCCATCAGCTTGCGAGTTTTCTCTGGTTCCTCTACTCGCCGTCATAGAAACTTAAAGGTCCTATCCAGGTACTTCACGAGAGAGAATATAGATCAAGTTCTTCTGGTCCACACAGGTTCTTCACGAAGCAAATCAAAATATCTGCGATAAGCCAACTTTACGCAAGTTCTTTGGAGACAAATGACTTGAAAACGGAGGTTTTCTACACAGGTAGTAGAAATAGTTCTAGAGAAGGAAAAGCGGGGACTTTGATGGAGAGACCTTGCGACTTTTGTGGGGACGAACGAGCCACTGTCTACTGCAAGGCCGATGCTGCGCTCCTGTGCCTGTCGTGTGACCGCAACGTTCACGAAGCAAACGCTCTCTCCAGGAGGCACTCGAGAACTCTGGTGTGCGATATGTGCGTCGTCCAGCCTGCTGTGGTTCGCTGTGGAGCGGAAAGCAAGGCCTTTTGCCAGGCCTGCGACGGCAAAAGACACGCAGAGTACCGAGCTATGCACCACAAGAGGCGCGCTATTGTATCCTACACGGGATGTCCTTCGTCGGCGGAGCTTGCTCGGCTATGGTACTGTGATGTGTCCGATGAACCAGGAAGTGGAAGTGGAAGTGGAAATGGAAGCGGGAAGGGATCTACGTCTAAAAGTCTGGAGACCCTTCAAGGTTGGCTACCGGCGTCAAGTCAGTCGCAGCAGCAGCTCCACCACCCTTCAACTCCACAGGTAGCGTTTTGCTTTTCTTTCGAGGCCTTTCAAATGGTTTTTTGGTTTTTTTTTTTTGTCTTGCTTTTCTTTCCAGAGCCGGGAGAAGAAGATCTTCCAGCAGCTGATGATCTTGCAAAGTCGGCCCCCACAGCAGGCACTCGGGCATCAACAGCGAGAGAAAGCCATCACGCAAGCACAGACTTTGATGCCTCCACCTCCACCGAGGCCTTCGACGAGCAGCAGCAGCGGTGTTGCGGAGATCCAGAACCAGACGGCTCAACTTGGCCTCCACAGCCCGTCCTCAAAGCCCGAGAGTGGCGAGATTTTTCCTCAGCAGGGTGAGAACGCCTGGAAGGCAGCGAGTCCAGACCAGCAGGTGCATTAAATTTTCTTGCTACCGTCTCTACTGACCAGGCCTCCAGCCGAATCTCGTCTTAGTTGGTTATCTTGCCAGCATCCAAAAGGTCGACTAACGCTGTCCAGCTGATATTTCTTGTTTCCAGCTTGCTGTTGCTAGAATGCCCGTCATGTCGGGTCCTTTCTCCTTTACTTCTTTGTCGATACTCATACTCTTTTTTTTTTAATTCCTTTGCAGCTCTGGAACAACGCGCAGGACATGGGAATCGATGATATCTGCAAAGCGCTGACGGCTGACGACGTGAATGTCTTTGACAACTACGAAGATCTTTTCCTCTCGGCCCAGGACGCCGCTGGAACCCCGTTTCAAGACATTGGAATCGCGTGCCCGAGCATGGCTCCGGCCATGAGCTCCAAGAGCATGCAAAACGTAAGCAGTCTCTAGCCTAGAGGAGCTAAAAGAGCTAAAACTTTTCCAGGGATGCTCGAGCATGGACACTGCAAACTCTCTCCAGTCGGACGCTTCCGAGTCGGCGTGTAGAGGCCCTTTCCATCCGGCAGCAGCAGCGGGAAACGTCCAGTTCTCTCCGAGGCCGGCTTGCTCCAGTGGAGTGAGCGGAGATAGCAGTGGCACCGAGTACGCGGACTGTGCTTCGGTGTTTTACGCGGCTGGAGAGCTGTGGAGCTCGACTAGCTCGGATCCCGCGGCGGCCTCGGAGGCAAGAGGGAATGCCATGCTCCGGTACAAGGAAAAGAGGAAAACTCGCAAGTACGTTGGTCTTCCATTTTGTTTCATTTGAGTTTTGTTTCTCACAAGTTTTGTCACAGATACGAGAAGCGAATCCGGTATGAATCTCGCAAGACTCGTGCTGATACAAGACGGCGGATAAAAGGCCGCTTTGTGAAGGCCGGGCAAGTCTACGACTATGATCCGCTCTCTACAACGAGAAGCTACTGAAATTCTTTTTGGAACTTCTTATATATGTATTGTAAAATCATCTAAAGCTTCAAAAAAGTTGTATATAATTTGCTGTATAATCCCATACCAACTTATTCAAGTATCGAAGTGTTTAATATCAACATCTCTTTCTTTTTGTTCTTCAGTATTGTATTCTTGATTAGATTACTATAAACTCTTTTTTTTCAAGAACGAGTAGCATGGAAAATAAGTCTCTACTTCTTAACTCTTTAGACAAGCTCCTCGAGTACATGAGCTCCACAATCTTCTCATCTCCAACATGTTGCTCGATGAAGGGCTTGCTTATGGCCTTGAACGCCCTCATTGAGTCACTAGGTTGACGAGGAGGAATCTGGACTTTCGAAACTTCTCTGTGAATCACCTTGAACTCCTCCTTCACTGAATCCAATGCATCTTGGACCTCATGACAGCTGCGAAAATAGACGGGAAAGTTGAAGGTGTCCAAGCTCTCTTGGCTTATAATCCCCTGCAAATGTGATGGCATAGGAACAAGCATTGATTTTTGTGAAGATTTTATACCTCTTGAATGAGATCCTTCCACGCTTCTTGGAAACCATTGTGCAGAGGCCCTTCAAGATCTCGTGTGGTTCTTATGAGAAATTTGGAGACAAGGAGGCCTCCAGTGACTAGTTCTTGAGCTCGGCACTGGAGAAAGTTCTGGAGGTCCTCCTTAGCTTGCCGAACAACTGCTTCAATTGCTGCTTGGGGCGAGGATCTGTCTATGTACATGGTGCCTTTGTTCCAAGCTGGTGACTCCTTGTTAGTGATTTCCTCCGGGATCTACACATAGAAGCCATTCACTTACATCAGAACCAACACAAACTTATACCTTTGAGAGGGAATGTAATGCGAAGGTTGTCATTGCAAAGTGGATGGAAGAGCGAGGAAAGAGCCTGAGGTAGAATGATCCAGGAACTCCACTGAAGAAGTACGGCTTGCCTTGGAGGTGTGGAACTAGAGAAAAGAGCGTGTTGAAGTCATTGGCAGTGATATCCGAGAAAATGGCTTGGATCTCCAAAGAGGAAGACGAAGACGAAGAAAGCTTTAGATCTCGCAGCTCGATTATCTCTCGCGCTACAAAGTCAACGGCATGAATTGCATTGGATCCGTGGGAGCATCCCAAGTCGGCTACTCTAATCACTTCCAGGGATGGATCAACTAAGAGTGCATTTCTTGCCATAGCTTGCTTGATTTTGGCCTCGCCATCCTTGAAGCCTTGAGCCTGCACAGTTGAATGATGAGTGTAACCAGTGCCTCGCTCCATAATTTTTGTAAACCCTACTAATCTCTATGCTAGTACTGGAAAAAGGACTAAATTATATGTGTTAGACAAACCAAGATCCAGAGTTTTAAACGTGAATATTTCGAAAAAATGTAACGTAGTATATGAAGTAAGCCCTATAAAAACAAAAAGAAAATTAGGGATTCCTAATCTCTCGCCTTCGATTATCGCCATAATCCTCATTAGTTCCTCATTATATCGTCATAGTTAAACCATGGACACCGTGAGCTCCTACGCCACGCTCCTCCGCCAGTGCTCCACTCCCTCCTCGATCAACCAAGGCCGCCAGCTCCACCGCCAAATCGTCCACGCCGGCCTCGCCACCGATCGCTTCCTCTCCAATCTCCTCCTCCAAATGTATGGCAAATGCGGCGACCTCGACTCCTTGCTCCGCGTCTTCCACTCCATCCCCACCAAGAACGCCTTCTCCTGGAGCATCGCCATCTCGGCCCTGGTCGACCACCGCAATCTCCCCCTGGCGCACTCCCTCTTCGATCAAATGCCCACCAAGGACGAGTTCTCCGCCACCGCGCTGCTAGCAGGCTATGCCGCGGCCGGGGACCTCCCCTCCGCGGAGAAGCTCTTCCACTCCATGCCCTCCAGGGACACCATCGCCTGGAACTCCATGATCGCCGCCTACGCCCGCCACGGCCGGATGATCCACGCCAAGACCACCTTCGACGCCGCGCCGAGGAGAAACTCCTCCTCCTGGAACGCGATGATCGCCGGGTATGCCCAGAACGGGCACTGCAAGGCCGCGCTCCACCTCTTCCGCGCCATGAACAACGAAGGCCAGCGCTGCGACATGGTCACCTTCGTTGCCGCCATCGATGCCTGCGCCGGCCTCTCGGCGCTCGTCGCTGGGAGATCACTCCACTCCATCGCAGCCGCGGCCGGGCTCGTCGCCCACGTCGAGATCTCCACCGCCATCGTCAACATGTACGCCAAGTGTGGCAATCTCGACGACGCCACCATTGTCTTCTCGAGTATCCGGAACAAGAACTTGATCTCCTGGTCTACCATGATCACGGCCTTCGTCCAAAACGGCCACACCGATCGAGCTCTCGATGCTTTCCTGGCCATGAACGTCGACGGCCTCTTCCCCGACGCTGTCACCTTCAAGAGCATCCTCTCGGCTTGCAGCCATGCCGGCCTCTTCGAGCACGGCTTCTTCCACTTCGACCTCCTCGTCCACGACTTCGGCATCACTCCCACCATGGACCACTTCAAGTGCATGGTCGATCTTCTCGGGCGATCCGGACGCTTGCTCGAGGCCGAGGAGCTCGTCCAGACCATGCCTTTCGTCCCGGACGATGTAACTTGGAACACTCTCCTCGCCGCCTGCCGCGTCCACAAGAGCGTCGAGAGAGGGAAGCGAGCCGCGGAGGTGCTGCTGGAGCTCACCAGCGAGATCCCTGGCTACTACGTCCTGCTGTCCAACATCCATGCCGCGGCTGGAGATCACGCCGAGAAGGCGAAAGTGAGGGACCTGATGGAAGCCCGCGGCGTGAGGAAGAAGCCCGGGTGGAGCACCATCGAGATCAATGACCGCTTCCACGAGTTCACGGCCGGGGAGAAGTTCCAGCACCCCAAGAAGCAGCAGATCCTGGAAGAGCTCAAGCGGCTGAGTGTTCTCATGAAGGAAGACGGCTACGTACCAGATACCACCGAGGTGCTCAGGCTCGTGAACGAGGACGAGAAGGAGAGCCTCCTCTTCTTCCACAGCGAGAAGCTCGCCATCGCCTGTGGTCTCATCAGCACTCCACCGGGAACGACGCTGAGAGTTGTCAAGAACCTGAGAGTCTGCTCCGACTGCCACTCGGCCACCAAGTTCATTTCCAAGATCACGGGGCGGAAGATCATTGTCCGGGACCTCAACCGCTTCCACCACACCGAGAACGGTGTTTGCTCCTGCGGCGACTACTGGTGAGCGAGCAGGTTCCTCCTCCCCCAAGCTTGAATCATTTCTCCGAGTGGAGATTCGACAGCAGGATGTATGGAGCTCCGTGCTCCGGATCCAGTTCGAAGACGTTCTCCGCTGCTCGAGAACCCTGCCCGGCTCCGCTCGAGCTGTTGCATGCGCTCAGCAGCGTCCTCCACGACAAACCATCCGGCTCAAACGGCATCGTCTCGATCAAGTCCTCGGCCTCTTTCACCTGTCCGGCCCGAGCTAAAGTATCCACCATGCACACGTAGTGCCGATACTCCGGCTCGCAGCCATACTCCTCTCTCATTGAAGTGAACTGCTCCAAGGCCACTCGCAAAAGTCCGGCGTGACTGCACGCCGAGAGGACGCTCATGAGCGTCACCTTGTTGGGCTTGACACCGTCGAGCAGCATATAGTAGTACGTATCCAGTACCATCAGCCACTGACCGTTGTGAGCACAGGCAGCCACCATGGAGCTCCACATTACCATGTCCTTGAGCGGCATTCGATCAAACAGCGACTTTGCTTGGCTCAAGCTCCCGCACTTGCTAAACATGTCCAGCAGCGCAGTCACCACGGTTACGTCGGTTTCCAGATGTGTCCCAATGATGTCCTCGTAGATTATCCGGCCAACTTCTATAGCCGAGAGGTTGCCGCAGACGTAGAGAGTGGTGATAAAAGTCACACCGTCGGGGCGCTCGCCTTCCAGGTCCATCAACCGGAACTGGAGAAGGGCCTCCTTGCTATGACCGTTCTGGGCATAAGCTCCCACCATTGCCGACCAGGAAATAAAACTCTTCACCGGCATCTTGTCAAAAGTAGCCTTTGCTTCCTCGACTTTGGAACTCCTGGCGTAGGCCACCAGGAGAGCTGTCCAAGCTATCACATTCTGCTCCGGCATATCGTCGAATGCCTTCTTCGCGTCTTCCCAGCACCCGCAGCAGCCATACATGTTGACGAGAGCGTTTCCCACTTTCTCTGCTGTGTGAAACCCCATCTCGGCGGCATTTGAATGAACAAGCCGGCCAGCTTCCAGCAAAGCGACTGTAGCACAGGCGTCCACAGTGCTCACAAAGGTGCTCTCCGTCGGCTTCACACCTTCCTGTCTCATCCTCCTGTACATCACTAGAGCCTCGTCGCAATGCCCGTTCTGGGCATAGCCGGCTATCATAGCGTTCCAAGGCACGGCAGTCCGGACTGGCATCTCGTCGAACAACTTCCTGGCTTCCTGGAGATAACCATTCTGGGCATAGTTCGAAACCATAGCCGTCCACGAAACCACGTTCTTCTCCGTCATCGCGTCAAAAATCTTCCTTGCTTCCTGGAGATATCCGTTCTCGGCATAAGCTGCCACCATGATGGTCCACGAGAAGACGTTGGGTTCCTGGATCCTGTCAAATGCCTTCTTCGCCTCTGCCACACTCCCACACCTCCCGTACATCTGGACCACCAGATTTCCCAGAAACGTTTCCTGATCAAAGCCGCGGTTGATGATGTAGTCGTGAAGTGAACGCCCCTTCAACAAGGCCCGCTCGTGAGTGTAGTGCCGAAAGAGAGATACCACCGTGTTGAAAGCTAGTTGTCTCCCGGCAAAAAGAACGCTCTTGTCTCCGTCACCTCCGACCGCGTCATGAACGCTACAGCAGACGTTCGACATTCCTCTCGAGCGTTTAAAACAAAACTGTTCACGCGACTGGCCTATCCCATGTCGTTTCAGATGTTTCTAAGTTTCCGTAATAGACATCACCAGATTTTTCATCGTAGAAAGCCTGATATATGCAATATCAGTACATAGCCTAGATCAAAACACTCAATCGTACCTTCCACCCCGGTGCAAGACCTTTCGAAAGCACGTCCAGATTTGGATGCTTCTTGCTTGTTGAAGAAACTTTTGATTGACCTTCTTTCCTTGCTCGCTTCACCCTATCCCTCCTGGAAGTGTGTTCATCATCAGGCAAAGGCAGTAAGTGGACGTCAGACTTACCAGTCTATTGGTCCTAGAGGTTGAAAATTGACGTTGTCCAAAGCTTGTCCACTTGCAATCTGCTCCCTGCGCCAATCATCAATCTCTCTTTGCCGCTTTCTTTCTATTGCCTCGTGATCATATAGTTCTTTCTCGCCATCTTCATCATCACTTTCATGCAACTCTTGCTTCGCAGCCATCCACTGCAGAAAAGACACAACCAAAAATTTACTTAGAACCCAATCAAATTGAGAAAAACAAAACACTACCTTGTTTACAAGGGATGACATTTTGCTTGTTTTACTCACGAGAACTGGCGCATTTCCCTTCTTCATTCGCGTAGCTGCACACATGCTAGCGTCAGAACCACACATCTGACATAAAGACACGAAATACCTTTACTTGCTTTTTTAGCAGCGGCTGCCGCTGCTTCCACAAGTGCCGCACTGCTCGCAGATGTAGAAGTCTCCATTTCTCCGCGGGGTGGAACCGCGTCTCTGTTGGTTGTCAGATCAGAAAGAGGTTCTTGCGCTGGCGGCGGGGGAATAATTTCTGGCTCGGGAGGTGGCGGAGGAGCAGAGTCTTCATCAGGTGGCGGCACAGCCTGCTGGATCATTTCAGGTTCCTCAATATCCATATCGACCTCCATATCAACATCTTCGTCTTCAGCTCTCACACCAGCCTCTTGCTCTTGCTGCTCGGCTACAAGCAATGACTCGATTCGTCGTATATGAGCTTCTGTATTTGTCCACATGAGACCGTCAGTCATTCCTTGCGCCATGAGCAGCCGGCAATCGGATAGCCGTATCTCTGCTTCGACAGCCAGCCGTATGCGATTTGGTAATGTCACCAAAGCGTCCCTGCGGAAACACTTTCAGCTCAAAACTACCAATGCATTATTTGCTCACCCGCAAAGACCTTTCAAGCGTTCGCAAATTGTCTCTCCGAGTTGTACGAGGGCAGCTGATCCAAGCCGCGTATCAGCGTCGTCTGAAGTCCCGACTAATCCAGAATAGTTCACATCACAGATGGCCGGAGCGTAAGTGGCTTGCAATCCCGGGTAAGACTCTGAAGGTAAAGGTGCCACGCCTACAGCAGCCTCTACAGAACCGTCGTGCTTGTTCCAAGTTGTTTCCCCAGTCACCACATTCCAATAGTAATACTCCCCACTTTCCTCGTGAAGAACAGCTCTCCAGTCGCATTTCTCCGGTTCATTCTCTGCGAGCACTTTCTCGACAACGTCCCCGATCATGGAGGCCAGAGACGGACGACTTGTTCTTTCCACAACCGATCTGATCTCCGCAGCTTCTGTTGTTGGCTCAACAACTTGTTTCGCTTCTGGTTCCGAAGTCTCGGACGCATTCGCGTCTAGCAATCCGCTTGTCTCAAGCTCGGCAATAAAATCAGCCACCTGATTCACAGAGCAACCACTCAGCGGCTAGAAATACAAAGTAGATTCTACCTCTGCATCCATTTTCTTTTCATCGATATTTCCAGAAGAGGTTTTCTCCTCCGACTCCACCTTCCCATCATCGTCGGCATCGTACTGGCCCAACAACGATAACGAATTCTCTGGAGCACCTGGAGCACCAAGAACTCGTAAGAACGCTTGAAAAACGCCAGAGGGACTTCTTCCAGATATCCACAGCAAGACTAAACTAGCTGAGCGAGAATCATACGAACCGCAAAGGCCATTTGCTGACGAGCCGCTACCATCTTTCTTCGCTGCTGGTTCTGAGTAGTAGACCTCACAAACGAAAAGAAGAAGTGACCAGCCTTGTGCTTCTGGAGGCTTATAGAGTTTTCAAGCAACCGAGCGAGACCCGGCACACAATTCCAAAGCGGTCGGCCATCAAAAGCATGCCCGAGTAACCCACCTGAGTTGGATGGTGGTGAAGCAGCGGCAGTAGTAGTGTCCCCATCGTTTCTAGATCTATCGGCAATCTCTTCTCCCGCTTTGGAATCGGCGGCCGCATTCTCTGAAAGAATAAAAACTTCTCTCGATTGATGCAAAGATTGCGAGGTAATCTTACCTTGCGGCTCGGAATCTGTGAGATCGAGCTTCACCCGGCGACTAGTTCCCTGCCTGCGCTCTCGCCTCCGTCCCATGGCGCGATTGGAACCCTAACCTGCGATGAAAGGAGAAAAAATGGAAGGTTTAAGAAAGCGTCGCCTGAGAGATTCGAACACTCGCGGGGAAACCCCATGTACTTAGCAGGCACACGCCTTAACCACTCGGCCAAAGCGACATTAACAATGTGGATATTCAACGCTCCGTGTTTTAAATTCTTCGTCCACTGCGATGGCCAATTGCGAGCTGCTGGGCGATTTTGGAGGCATCCAGCTCTTCAGCGATGGCAGAATCGTCAGGCCCCAGTGGCCCGATCCCGATTGCCCTGCCGATCCGAGCTTCGAGAAGGGCGAATTTGGATGCAAGGACGTGATCCTGGACGAAGGAACGGGAATGTGGGCTCGAATCTTCGCTCCCAAATCGGCTACAGTGATCGACGATGCTAGCTTCACCGGTAAGCGCGCGCTACTCGTCTACTTCCATGCCGGTGGATTCGCTTCCACCTCTCCTGCTTCGATGCGATCCCACAGTATTTGCAGTGGTATCTCCCGGAAGATGGGGATGATCGTCGTCTCCGTCGCCTACAGGCTAGCGCCGGAGCACCGCCTCCCCGTGGCATTCGACGATTCTTTCGCGTCTCTTCAGTGGCTTCAGTCCCAGGCCCAGCAATCGCCCATGGATCGCGACCCGTGGCTCAAGAACGCGGACTTCTCCCGGATCTTCCTCATGGGCAACAGCTCCGGAGGGACAATCGTCCACTACATGGCTGCCCGGTCGATCCACAGGGACCTCTCGCCGCTGGGGATCAAAGGTCTGGTTTCAGTGGCTCCATTCTTTGGCGGCGAGGAGAGATCCAAGTCCGAGATCCAGTCGCTGGTCCAGCCCGACCTTCTCACACTCGCCCATTGCGATACTCTCTGGCGATTTTGTCTCCCCGAGGGTGCCAACCGCGACCATGGTTACTGCAGAGTTCCGAGGGCCGAGGAGATCGCCAAGATCGATCCAATGCCGCCATTGCTGGTGGTGGTGGGAGCTGGAGACGTGCTCTACAGCCGCGTAGTGGAGTACTACGAAGAGCTCCGGAAAGCTGGGAAGGATGCAAAGCTTGTAGAATATCCAGATCGAGGCCATTTCGTGCTGTTTCCAGAGGTCGAGGGAGAAATGGAGTACTCGTACGGAGAGATGATCCAGTTCATGAACAAGTGCTCCAGCCTTTGACTTAATTAATCTATAGTTTCTCCCAATAATCAGGTTTAAACTCTTATTTTTGGTAGGGTTGCCTTATTTAGTATTATTTATTAATCCATTTGATCAATAATTAGTACCTTAGCGTTTTAAAAAATCTATAAATTATAATACAACAATTAATTTAAATAAATAACAACTGTAAATGCCATCCTTAACCAAAGGCATTTATTTTTCATTTATAATATGAGAAGAAATTGTTTCAAAAACATTGATCACATGAAAAGCTCGTAGGTAGAAATACCTCGCTTTCCCACACTAGCTTTCGATGCCTGCGCAAATCCCAGAGTTCTAGCGCCCGGCAAGTAGCTCGTAAGATCTTGCAAGCTCTTCCCCAGGCAAGAAACATCACGCTCCGGCCACGACACGAGCAATCTCGCGCGCAGAGATTGCATCTGGCAGTAGCTCAGCACCGCGGCCGCCGGCCCATCGATCAAGCTCCCCGACGGCAAGAACGGGGGGATTTGCTGCTCTCTCTTCTCGGCTCTCATCGCGTCGGTCTCGAGAGTGAAGAGCATCGGATCGTCCACCGAGAGCCTGGACCGGAAATTCTCGGCCTGGAGGAGCTCCATCGCGAGAATCGCATCCGGATTCACGGCCGCGAAGAGAACCCTGACCCACTCGTGGTATTTCTCGGGCGGGATCCGGTACTGGACGAGCGCCGCCACGATCGAGCAATCCCCGTCCAGAGCGTAGAGGCAGCAACAGTGATCCTCCGGCGATGGAGCAGCGATCGAGTTGCCAGCCATGGAGATTCCCGGCAGCACAATCGATGCGAGGAGCTTCTTGCCTGGGATGTGGTGGAGGAGGGTGCACGACGGCCGCGAGAAGCCGAGGAGGAGGAGCTCCGGGCGGAGGATTTTCGCCTCGTCGTTCCTCCATGCCACGAATGGCGCCGGAGTGGGGATTACCTGAGAGGGATCGTCGCTGAGAAGCTCCAGGTCTTCCGGATCGAAGCGAGACGGCGGCGGGAGCTCCGTGAGAGGATCGCTGTGCGTTGCCATTGAGGCTAAAACCCTAAAAATATTTTTAGGGTTCTTGTATGGTATATTCACTCATTTGAAAACCGGCTACATCACGTTTTTACATAAGTCTTTGCGGAGTCTTGAGATCTAGAACAAGTTGAAGATTCAAAGTCATTTAATTGAAAGTTCCAGTTTTTCTCCAATTCTCTCTCTTTTTTCCTATCAGAGACAAAACTGTCCTGCCCTGGATTTTCTTGACACGGCAGTGTTCTTCCATTTTTCTATTATTTTTCTGCTATTTCTCCAAGAACACCTTGGGCCCTAGCTTGGATCTGCGAACATTGATCACAAGATCTCCCAGTTATTTCTCAAGGTAAGTAGTGCTCCATTTCCGAACACTATGGGCGTCTGGGAAGAAGATTATTCATCGGATTCGCCACAATCAAGCAGCAGAGTGAGCTGCACGACATCTAATGATCAATTCCGAAGATTGGAATGCACGTATTCCCCAAGATGCCTTCCACCATGGCTCAGCCGAGGAATCCAACGTCTCTTCACTAGAAAGCTCGTGTTTCCCACTTCCAGCCCATCCGAGAAGAAGAAGCAGCAGCAAATCGGTCACTCCACTGCTCTAAACTTCCACAGCATACCCGAAGAGCTCGTAGAGCTGGAGCCATCTTCGCCGTCAGTGAGTTGCATTGGCCATGTCAGTGCTGGAAGAGGAAAACATGGCAGGATTATTCGCGAGAATAATCATTTCTTCCGGAGACCAGGGAGGATTCTTTGCATGGGAGGCAGAAACTCAATCAGATTAGAGAAGACTGGATCCGAGCTTCTCTCGTCGCAAGCGCCAACGTCTCGAGCTCCTGCCTCGGCCTTGAGCCCGGTCTTACCCGAAAATGGAGAAATTGCAAAAGAAACTGGAGCTAGGAAAGTATCCAAGTTGGGGATTGATCACGAGGAAACCCAGCGAATGAACGACTGTGGCACGCAAAGCTGCTGTTCTTCCTCAAGTGACAACTTGAGCCCGAGGCTTGAAGTTTGTCTATGGAAAAGGAGGTGCGTTCCTCCACCACAGCTGCTTAATCTCGAGCCATTGCATCCTATACCTTGCATTGTTAATCTCCCATAACAGACTTGATAGCTATCATCTATTCACTTGTGTTAGTTAAGATTTTGTATCAAGGTGTTAGAAACTGAACTTGCACCTTGAATCATTTTGTAGTAATTTGAACATTTTTAAAAAATATTTATAATAAATAATGTTTTCTTTGTATTTGTGTTTTATTTGTTAATAATGAACCTGTATTGATACTAAGAATTTTTTTTTTCTATCAAGTAGACATTAAAGTTTTTTTCTACAATTCATTTAAATAATATTAAAGATTCAATCAAAAGTCTATAAGTGTATTTTTTTTTCATTTTTAAATTATTTTATTTGTTTTCCTTTGTCCTTATCTCATATAAGCTTAATTAAGATAATGTGTGTTAAAACATTATAAATTAGGATAATCGCCGAACAAAATCACCAAACAAAGCTGTCCGACCGTGTTCGGCCGACCGCGTTCAACGGTGGTCAGGATTTTGGCCGAACACGGTTGGGACCAAGTTGTTTTAATGAAATAAGTTTTTTGTTTAATTCTATGCTTATCTGGTATTTACTACTAAATTTAATATGTTACTCATAACATATTATTTATATATAAAATTTTAAAAATTATATAATTTTTACAATAAATTTTTTCAGAGGAGTTATTTAATTTTTACTTTAATAGTACAAGAATTCTTCAATTTGTTTGAGGCATCTTTTAGATATTGATGATCACAATCAATTCAATAATAGAAAACCTTTGAAATTATCAAGATTTAAGAGTAAAATTAAATTATGATTTAAAGTTATAAATTTTTAAAATCTTATATATGCTAAATCCTTTTTCAATATATGTTGAACTAATTCTAATTATATTATCTCAAAGGCAAAGATTAAAATAAGAATTCTATTCTATAGAAAGATAACATTTGTAACATAAAACACATTACTATGTCATCATAAACTGCATTTTAGTTTGACAAAACTTAAATTAATATAGTGCGAACAACAGTTCAAATTTCTTAAATGCTACTACAAAGAAAAAAATTAAGTTTTAATGAACATAGAAGGAAAAGTTTTTTTTTAAAACTAAAAAAACGCATTATAAAGGTTATAATTCTTGTTTCTCCTTGAGAATCTAAAAAAGTTATTTAATTTCTAAATATAAATTTAATTTAATTATAATATTATAAAAAATTAATAACTATAGCTAATAAATAACAATGGGTGAACAAAGTGCTGCACACTAAAATTCTATAGAAGGCAAATGCTATATCAAAGAGTAGCAAAATTGTAAATTAAAATATTGTTAAAGGTAAAATTAAGTAACATTAATTAATTAATTAATTAGGTAATTAGGTAATTAATTAATTTGTTTATCTTAAAATCTACTTAAGATCAATTATTCATTACTAAATAATCATATAGTTAACAAATCCCAGCCAGATTCAAGACAATAAGATAAACAACATCTACACCATTATCCAATCATAATTTCACATAACATCGACCATGTATACTACTTGTTGAAGTTTGAAAACTAACTCTCCCAAAGTGAAGTGCACAAGCAAGAGAACCAAGAATGACTGCATCGTCTCACCGAACTTGCGATGCTACTAACTCAGGACACATTAGGAATGACTGGAAGGAGATATCGCGAGTCTAAGCCCTTCAAACTTCCCAGCTCCAACCGATCGAGTGCGCACGAATGGATCTTGAATCTGCTCGTCCCCATGCTGGGTGGCATCCCCTGGAATCACGACACAGGATCTTCCATCGTCCTTTTTACGTGCCTGTGCTTGGCGTCCAAGAGGCCACGCTGCGGGATTGACAGGCGGTCTGCCAATCCAGCAAGGAGGCGAGCGAAGTTACCTTACATGCTTTGGTGCGTGCTGCTGCTGCTCTTCACTACACGAGATGACCGCAGACCCACCCTGCACACGATCGATTATCCCCGGTGTGACAGTAAAACGTCTCTCACCTGCATTTCCTTTGCAGACACGCTCGGCCGTGTCAGCCGAAACCCATTGACAGGGATGCTCCAGTTTCGGATGGCTTTCTTGTCACCTGTAACTTCCACAAACCATTCTAAGAACAGTCTCTCTTGGTGGAAAGAAGAAGAAAACACGCACCGTCGCTTTCCGCAAGGAACCGGCTTGTACTGGGCCTTTGAAGTGCTCAGAGGACGAGATAGAGTCCGAGATGGAGCCTAAGACTAGATCCAAGATGGAGTCGAGGACTCCAGAAACTCCACCTAGTGTCAAACGAACAGATAAAGCGATCAGGAGGAAACACCAAGACGAAGAAAACTCACATACGATAGCAACGGTTTTTGTCAGTGGAAGCTCCAAGACTTTCTCCGATTCCGTTGTGCTGAAGGGAAGATTCTTGACGAGGAGAGCATGATCTCCTCCAGCACCTCCACATGGTTTTACGCCTTGCTGAGCTAATGAAAAGGACGTGCGTTTCTCCCAGAGCAAGACCCTCGGCAACGTCCTCAGCTTCTGGATCCAGAAAACTCACGTCTGGAGATCCCATAGCTTGGCCACCTGCGTCACGCAGTGATCAAACTGTAAGAGTTGAGTCAACTCTACACACCGTATAATCTGGCCAGGATTCCATGCTTGCGTATTGCCGCTAGACTCCTTTTTCTTGCGCTCCCACCTCCCTCTCTTGTTTCAGGTTCATGGAACGATCTCTAGAATCCCGGAGAGGAGACATGAAATGCAGGTAAGAGTCTTCCTTGGCCCTGCATAATACGGGAATTTAGTCCTTCAGAAAACTCAGCACCTCGTTGCTGCTTCTGGTAGCATGAACACAACATTTGTCACAAATCAAATGAACTTGGACAACTTCCCCATACTGGCCGAACAGGGAAACCAGTTCCTCTTCACTGGTAAAGAAAAACACGAGAAAACAAGATGAGGCTACGACGTTTGAAGAACACACCTCGTGGTGTATGCAAGGTTGCGCACGAAAAGCCTCCCGGTTACATTCTTCATTAGCAGGACGATCGACAGTACCACCTTGCTCTTGCGGCTTGGCCGTTTCCTTCTCGTCGTCACCATCGTCACTCCAGTCATCTCCAACGGAGCGGGAAGATCACGAGTCTGTGAGTCGCAATCTCGTCTCCATGGATGAAAGCAATCACCTCATCCTGCAAAATGCTTGTCATCTCTTGGCGCACACGCGAGAAGGATTGTATTGCTTACAGGCGCTCCAGGACGAGCAGCTGCGATGGGGGCGCAGTGGGTGAAGTGTGGCAAGCGCGCTGTCCTCTCTTTTCCCTGGCTTACATGTTTACGTAAGGATCTAACTTGATGCAATCCTCCTCGAACCAATGCAACCTCGAAATCCCCGTGGAGGTGATCCAAATTCACCAAAGATCTTCTTAACGAAACCAGCCAACCACATGTTCTACACGCCACCAGGGAATCCAGTTCTTGCTTGGACAAAAAGAGACATGCTCATACTTGCTATTCCCTTTGCTCTGTGTAACTTTTGTGATATTGTGTATGATAAGCTCTTTCAGCCAGTGTGCTCGGACTCAATCTGGATCGCGACGAGAGAGCGGTGAACTCCTAGCCTCATCTCCGTTAGACAGTCCAGCGATTGGCTGTGCAGAAGTTCTTCAAGTAAAGAGATATTCTTTAGAAGGCCTGAATGCTGTACGTAACATTTGGTATCTTTCTGTCTCACGTCTAGTATGTGCTTTCGAGGTCTATTTGAGACAAGGCGTTGCCTTTGATCAGGGAGGGTTTAATTGCAGCTTCACAATGGCTTTTCTTGTAAATTAGTGAACAAGTTCAACATTGAACATTAAATTCACAGTGATTGTGAATTTTTAGTGTATTAATTGTTTCAAATAAGGATATAATATTTATACATTACTTAGAATTGAATTTACTAAAAGTAACATAACTTTTGAGACAGCGGTGACAATAACTTATCTCGGTTGACAAGAAGGTTTAGAAGAATAAATCAACATATATGTAGTACTTTTCATTATCCCCTGTGTGAAAGTTCAGCTATATCACTTAATCTTGTCAAAAAACTTAAGCTCCATAGTTCAAAGTCAAAAATATTTTAGATTGAGGCCACTTGTAGCTGATCAATTGAAAGACTCTTCTAAGAGTATATTTCTTGGGATAGATTGGCTTCACAAGCACTCAATCGTTTGCAATCATTTATAGATGAAATTCTGTTAATAATAAGCTTTACAAGGCAAAAAGTTTAACCACACTGGTCAAAGCATGATGAAAAATTGTCTATGGCGCTGAGGTTTTAGGATCCATCACGATGGCATTGTAAGCAGCACTAACAGTCCTCTCAACTCTAATCTTACAGGGAAGCATCCCCAATTGGAAACATCTGGAAAAAATGGCATTGTGTTAATGAGCTCCTCGGCATCATTTAAGAGCGCAGCTCCTGCAAGAACACCGATATAGCAGCACTCGGTACTGTAGTCAAAAACCATAGCTTAGCTAACGTTTCTCGATTACCAGCCCAAGGTGGCAGCAAGGGAAGATAAAAAATCCCGGCTTGAATCCTTCTAGATTCACGACTTTAAGGAGCTGAATGGACATAGCACCATGTGGATTCTGGGCAAACAACACGATAAGAACGTTCCAGGTCACTATGTTTGGTTGTAAACGGCATCTAAACAATGCCCAAGCATTGTCCAAGTGTCCATTTTACCCGCATGGTCCTAATGCAATTCCATGGAACTTTTACAGTGTCAAACAAGCACTTTGCTTGGTATACATGCCCATATGCAGCGATCATTAAAAAAACTGTAGGTGTTTTTGAGGCATTGAAAGAGTTTGTGTAATTGATCGGTTTCACCGCACTGGGCGTTCGCTGCATTCTAAGATCATGCTGTGGCATTCTGTCGAATGTTTCTTTCGCTAGATCAGTGCAGCCAATGAGTTGATAAGTGTTATGACTCTCTGCTCATCCTCGCAAAGAACTTGTTAGTTTCCTAGTTAAATGACATACTCTGCTCAGCATAACATAAGATGCTCAGCATGCATACAACTGATGAGAAAAACTGCAAAAAAGAAAAAAAAACTCATCTAAACTGGTGGTACTCCACTGACTCCCACCAAATCAACTACATCTTGTTGCTCTAGGGCTTGGCCACTCTTGGCTCTTTTGCCATCGCTCCTTTGGCTGTTGCTGCTCCTCTCTTGGAGCTCTTTTGCCACTACTGGGGTTCTCAGCCAACTCTGCCGCTGCTATCTGCCGCCGCTCACTTGGCTGCTGCTACTCCTCTCTTTGAGCATCTTGGCCACTCCTGCTGCTGTTCTGCTTCTCAGCCTGCTGAGTCACTGCTCTGCTGCTCCTGGGCTTCTTGGCTGCTCTGCTGCTCCTCTCTTGGAGCATATTGGCATCTTCTACCACTCCAGGGCTTCTGAGTCGCTACTATCTGCCACTCCTGGCTGCTGGTACGGCTCTGCCATTGCTTTGTTGCTGCTCTCTAGGCTACTCTGCTTCTGCCGTTGGCATCTGGAAGCTTCTTCTTCTTCATCCTTCACAGGTCCTCAAGATCTCTGCTCCATTCCTGGAGCGCTCCGATACCATGATAGTGAACTTTCTTGCTCCATCAAGATCTCTGCATTGGGCATGCACAACGATCATAGAGTTCCATAAAATGGATCTTTTCTGAGCTATGATCTCGTTCGATCCGACTTTCATGCTTTCTTTATCTTGCCTTCAAGATCAAGAGGTTGATCACTCGGATCACCTCCGAGATCTCAAGGTTGCATTCAAGTTGAGAAAACATGTTTATGAAGTATTTCGGTTCTTGGTTTTGAGCTTTAGGGTTTTGCCTCCCACGCTAAACGTCAAGAGATGACAAGCTCACCAACTTACAAAGACAAAGGTCTGGCTGACGCTCAACTTCCGCCAGTCTCCGACTGCACTACCTCAAGAGCAAGGTCCGGCAGTGGAGTGACGATGGTGACGACGAGAAGGAAATGGCCATGCCGCAAGAGCAAGGTGGTCCTGTCGATCGTCCCGCTAATGAAGAATGTAGCGGTGACAAATACCTGGAGGCTTATCGTGCGCGGCCTTGCATACACCATGAGGTATGTTCTTCAAACGTCGTAGCCTCATCTTGTTTTTCTTTCTACCAGTGAAGAGGAACTGTTCGGCTAGTATGGGGAAGTTATCCAAGTTCAGATTTGCTACGGGTATGTTGTGTTCATGACCCTTGGTTGTGTAGGCCTTGAGCTTGATCAGCTTGTCTTCTTACTCGCTTTGTTGCTCGCTGATCGAGACCAAGCACTAAAAAACCATTTTGTAGCCGCAAGGAAGAGTTAGAACTTACATTACCGCGACTTTCTCCGCGACTTTTTCCATTTGACAGATTTGTCTCAGGCCCATTACGAGGTGAGGACGAAGACGACGGATCTTTGAAGATCCGGTGTAAGTATCAGTTGCAGATTACTTTTTTGTTAGTCGAGAGCTTATAGGTAGTAATTTTAGGACCAAGACGAAGCACACAGGCTTCTACTTCAACAAGGGACTGCTGAGACAAATCTGTCAAATGGAAAAAGAGAAAATACTAACTCGCATTACCTGGTAGAGCCTTTCAATCTTCTCGATCACCGTATTCGTCAGCCAGCTATAAATCCACAAACTCATCAGCTTCGCTTGAGGATTATCTGCACTACAAACAAGAACGAAGAATAAAGCGAAAGAAGTAAAAGCAAAGGAAATAAAAATCTCTAGAGCGATTCGAGTCCCCTGGAGCGCTCATTGTTTCTCCACCCTCAAAAGCATCTATTCCGGAGGCTTTTGGCTGAGCGTCGATGCCGCAAATATCCTCTCCACCGGAGCTTCAGCCTCGCTAGAGGAGCATGAGTAGAGTCCATCGCTCCTCCCGGGAGGTTCTACAGGATATAAGTTCGCCACCGCCACCGCCACCGCCACCATCGACTCCTCCGTCATCATTTACGCCGCCGCCACAACCACCTCTCTGCCATCACCATAGCTCAAGATAACTTCCACATTTGGATCGCTGTGGAATTGCAACAATGAGAAAACAGATGCAGAGTAATCACATGTTGATACACGAAGGAGGATCTTTGATTTCTTGCAACGCAATCCGAGCTCGCGTAAAGTTTAACATTTCTCGTTCAGAATTTCAGAGTGGCTGTGCTGCTATGGCTCCCTGATTTCTTTCGAATGCATTTCTGTTTCCTTCGGAGTTGGTGTGCGCTCTGCGTTATTTTTGTTGGTATCTAGGTAGGCCTTTTGTTTGTTGTGTGATCTTGTGAGGGAATTGTCTATGATCTTTTCTGAATGCTTGTCTGTGTTTGCCTGTGGTTGTAAGACCCGGTTTTACTGGATCTCTCATTGGTGGCTTCTTGCTCCCTGTATTTCTGTATGGAACTTTTTCCGCTTTCTATGTAGCAATTGCCTTTTGGACATTTTCTAGCTTGCTGTGACAGTTTTCTTCCTTGCAGATGATGCTCGTGTTACAGCTCAAAATCTTGGACAAAAATCAGGGGGCTAACTTCTGCGAACTATGCAAGTGGAAAAGTGATTGCCTTTGACGAATTCGAGGACTTGAGAGCCTATCAATTTGACGCTGTTCTTCAGGAGCTCTTATGCTTCAACCTTTGATGACCTGATGGCTCCTTTCGTTAGGTGCACGAGGCTTCTAAAGGTTACAGGAGTTCTGGGGGTGGGGAAGTCTATGTTTATCTGGTATGTTATTATCACACCACGCAAGTATAAGCACTGAGACATTTCTTCGACTATTTTATCTTCAGACCAGGGACTCTACCAACAAAAATTGTGAATTGTGCTTCCAGCTAATAAATCAGAAGTATACTGGTGGTACAAGGCCGTTGGGACACAGGGTCGTGGTATTTGCTTCTCCTGACTCTGAAAACATCAAGGAGGATACCAAGGAAGGAATGGTAATGGAGGCAATCTACGGGCTAGCAAATGAGATGATTGGAGCTGAAAAAGGCCCTTTCTCTTTGTTCAAGTTCACGCTTGTCAAAGGAACGGCGTCCAAACGTGTAGAGGTCGACTTGCCGAAAGTCAGTCCTGGAAATGGCTCCGTCAACCCTTGATACAAAGTTGTCCTTATTCAAGAGATTAAGACTTTACCAGGAAAAACTGAGGAGGATATCAAACAGGTTTGGGCACTGTGCCACGGGTGCTATTGCAAATGTCGGCGTTGTGCCTAGTGAGCAAGCCAGGATGCACTAGGGCTAACTTAGTAACTTGGTAACTCTTTGAAGAATTTCACAAATCCAAAAGCTTTTTGGGCTATGCTGGATTTCTTGTCCAAAACATTCAATTTATAAGTTTGGGATTTTAAAAGTGACCAAAATGAAAGTATATAATTGTGAATCGCGCTAATAACTACAAAATATTTGAATAAAACATATAGTCACAATTTGCAAAATAAAATATGAACTATAATTCTAATTTGGATATTAACAATTAATGTAAATGACATTTCTAACATCTTCTTTTTCAACTAAAAAATATGAAACACATATCAACTATGTATGCTTAGACAGAAAAATTTACATTTGCAAACACATAAAACCCATAGAAACTCATCTTCTTTGTTTATGATCAAAACATATTTTCTTAAGTTGATTTAAATAACCAAGGCATGCAAAATGCCCAAACTAAGGAAGGCTTACTAATCAAGAATTTCAGTTGTAAGGATCTTGCTTTTCCCATGACATTTAGAGATATATTTAAAATTTGAAAAAAAAATAGATAGAATCTAGGTTTCTGGACTAGAAGAAATTGTTGTTGCTTAAATTCACAACTTGGACATCTAGCCAGCATAGATGCTGCTTTTCTCTCTTACCCCACTCATTTGCTATATATATATATTTCAAACATTGCTGGAAAGAGAGAGGACTACGCTGGTGGAATTTCTAAAGGCTTCTATTCATTTGACTGATAAAGCCATGCAAAGGCTCTTATTTGAACATGTGAAATGTTGCCTATTATGTTGTGAGGCAAGCTTTATGATAAAGATCACAGCCAAAAATTCTACCTATGGAAACCAACCATTACTATACAAACTTTCTTTTGCAATAACATTTTGCAACTACTTGTCTAAAATGGCTTAACCTTAGAATAAGTAAATTTACCTTCTGATTGAACTTATGTAGCGAAAATAAAAAAGGACATAGGTGAGGTGGATAGCTCAAAATAGGATTGTTAACTTTTAATTTTACTATATACATGACAGTGGGAAACTATTATTTTTAATAAAGCACAACAAGTAGAAAGAAAAGAGTAAAAAGTTGAAGAAAAAAAAAACCTTAGTGTTTTTAAGCATTATATAACTAATGAGACCAAAGTACTATAACAGCTTTGAAAGGGAAGGTAAGATTAAAATAACTATATATATATATATATATATATATATATATATATATATATATATATATATATATATATATATATATATAGAAAGAATTCAAAAAACTCCAAAAGAATTATTTCTAAAAAATTTGATGAAATAATCACATTCTTTCCTATAAAAAGCCAAAGTTACTCTTCATAATTCTCAATAGAAACCTTAATTATGGAAAAATCCATATTTTATTGGTTAAACCTTATTAAAATAAATTAAATGGATAAAAAAGTAAAAATAAAAATATTTTATTAAATTAGATTTTATATATCGATATATAAGTTTAAAAATATAAAACTGTAAATAAAATTATATATAGCATTGTGAGGGATAATTTTCATTATCATGCACATTGCCTTGTAGTTTAAACAAAAAATTTGCCACTGATAAATTGGTCACAATAGAACTTAATATGATAGCATTTATTAATTGTTCTTGCTTCAACTATACCTCTGGAAGGAAGATTAATAGGATTTGTAAGATGAATTTCACATTCTCAATTTATCTTACTGTATAAGGGTACTAGTGCATAGTCACCAAAGTTGAGAACATTTACCCAAGTGAAATACTTTATCTAGCTTGTGTGGCTTTAGAGAATCATTTAGTTCTAAAAAAAAGAAATAAATGTGATGATACTAGCTCTAGATTCATTCTAAAAGCCTTTCCTAAATTTTTAGATTTTTAAATTTACTAATTAGGAATCAAAATCATATATTGGTGTCATTGACTCTAACTCCATCATTGTTGCCTAGGGGAAAGTGAACTCTTTATATGCAAACAGGTTTTTTCCTTTAATCAAACCAAATCAAGTGTTATTATAACATGATAACTATTAAATTATAACTATTAGATCTGTAACTATAAAGCTTCTGTTTGGGCACCTAGATAGTTTACTTAGTATACACTATATAAAATTTGTATGATAAAGGCTACAAAGTACAATTTGATATGGCAAGCAAGAATGGCACTAATGCATTGAAGTTTGTATAAAAGAGATTTTGCAAATTATGCTGCCCTCGTGAAGGTCATTTTCTTATGAGACAATTGTGATGACATCATCATAGTCAAAGAAGTCAAACCAGCACAAGGTGCTGCCAAATTACCAAATTGGAAGCCATACAACAAGTGCACTCTATCCACAATGGGTATTATCTAGGCAAATAGTATGATCATCTTCTTGATTTAGATAAAAACTAGTTAGGATCCCAGCTCTACTACATAAAATTTTCAAGCATTTTAATAGTAATTTAAACATTAATATTTAAGATTTTGTAATTAATCAAAAGCTAGTTCCTTTTATAATTTTTTTTCATCTAGCTTTATAAGTTTTTACTAAGACAAGGTCTATTTCATAAGTATAGCTTTTGCCCATTTAGTCAAATAATCAATGGCGACTACTTGACTTGAAAGAAAATTCCCATATTAGAGAAATAGAAAGTTTGAAGAGATTCTAAATCTACCAAATTAAAAATGAAGTAGAACAAATTCATAATCAACATTTACTTTAAAGCTTAATGTCAAAGGAAGTTTCAAGTGTTCTAACTCAAAAGGGATAATATTTTTAATTAAGCTTGTTTCTAGTCAATATAGACAGCTTTAGCCAGGAGATTACTTTCATAAAAAAATGTTACACCATTGGTAAGTGGGCTTAGGGAAGAGCTAAGTTGACTGCTTTTTTGGTCCTTTTAAAGAGCCTATAAACTGGTAAGGATCTATAATATATTCAACATGACTAAATAAATCCATGCCACTTATAATGTTTGGACAAATAATGACTATTTTTCTTCTGAATATAAGATATATATGTATTTGAAATTCATTCACTAAATAAGATCTTAAAATCCATTTTTGAGTGACAAGAAGTGGATGAATTTGTAACAAAAAATTGGAAAATATACATTTTAGGAATTAGCAACATGGTAAACTCTATTGTTTCATTAATTTTCTTATAAAGGAATATAAGGAGTTTTAATTGGAGAGAATTGATGTTAGTGATTTAGTGTTTGACAATTTGTTTCAATTGTTTTAATTTTTGGCTGTGGAGAAGCAAGTTTTTCAAGAATAAATGTAACATTTTACAAAATTCAAGTAACATTTGAAAGATGATAGTGGTGGAATTTGCATATTTATGATTACAACTAGGGAATTTATTTTAGAACTTGGAGCATTACTTTGTAACAGACATTTTATAAAGAGGAGTGAATAAATTATGTTTTTTATTATCAACTATTGTCTATTAGCTACAAAACTTTATTGCCTATTATTTTGTGTACAAGAAATAAATTTTATTGATGCCCAACATAAGCTTTAAGGTTTTGTTCTTATAGTTATAGATCTAATAGTTATAATTTAATAATTATTTTGTTAAAGTTTATTTAGTGTTTAAAAATGTTTATATAAATATATATAAATATTCTTAAATACTAAATAAATTTTGTTGGTGCTCAACACAAGCTTTAAGGTTCTGATCTTATATGCTTAGACTTGGAGTGAAAAACTAGATTATTGTGTTAAAGAAATAGCTGATTGATTATCATAGTATAAATTTTATTAGTACGAGTGTTAGCATTGTCAATACTTAATTTCACACATTCTCCATTCAACAATTTATTCCAAATATTATAACAATCACAATTTTTTTAGTTCATTGTGTTCTATAGGGTTGATTAACTCTTCCTTATTATAAGAGTAGTTTTTGCCTTTTATATGAGCAATCCATTTATTTCTTATCTTCTAAATGTCTTGGTGTTGTTTTATTGTAATTGATCTTGCATTTTGATTTGGATCAGCCAGGTATGAGCTGAGTAAAGAGTAATTCACAAGAAGCTTACTACTAATGCATGATTAATATTTTATAGAGAGTGATAAAAGAATGTTATCAAAAATAGGTTTATATAATTCTTCCAAGCTTTCTAAGTATAAGCTTTTTTGCTTTTGATCATGATCAATGTTTATAATATAATTTCCTAGAAGCTAATGTTTATTTGCATTTAAAAGTTCTTTAAACTCCTAAAAATCTTTAGTTCCTTCATAATAATATGAAATGTTTTATGTAGAATGAGCTTTCAAGTTGATTAGACCATACAACAATCTAAGATGTTAATTTGAATTCATGATGTACAATATAGTTTATTGGCAAGCTTAGCTAATAATTTTTAATAAAACATAATTTATTAGATGACTTAAATTGAAATATAACTAACCATCTCAAAATAGTTTTTGTGAATTATAGTATGATATTATAGAATAACTAAAACTACAATAATTAATAACACTCTACCACTTAAGTTATAAACACTCAAGGAAGCTTAATTTTGAAAAAATATTTAGTTCATCTCTTTGCAATAGTTTTATACCCATATAAATAGAGTCATTTAGGAAATAAATTTTTCCACCATATACAATTACAAATAATACAATTAAAAGCTTGAGCAATATCATTTTCAGTAAAAAATCCTATTTTGAGAGCTCCACCCATGTACTGTCATAATAATTTTATACCTTTTTCTTTATAATGCATAAACATATTCATAAGGTGAATTTGCCCATTGTAAAGTTAATTGTTATATACTCATATACAAAACCTATGAAATCATATTTTCATGGCCCACCAAAGCATCTTTCTTTAACTTGACTTGAATAACCCATTTGTCAATATTCCCAAGTTCCTACCTTATTTATGTACGGCCATTAGATCCCATTATATTTAAAATGGTGAAATTTATATTCACTTTCCATGTCTCTACTTCAATTTTTACTTGTCAAATTATTTTATCAGTGTTTTGGCTACTGTGAATGAATTCTATAAATAAAACTATAATACTAATCAAGAATATTATTTAAAAATATAATGACCCTTAACAGAAGCTTTCCACATATATTTAAATTATATTTATTTATTTGTTTATAAAGAGCCATCAAAGAACTGCAGCCGCCAGATGGGGGTAACTGGGTGAAAGCTTGGCTCATAATTGGCACACATTTAATTAACAATTGCTTGAGAACCATACTCTCACAATGAAATGTGGATAGGTATTAGGTTAAATCGGTTCTTGGGGAGAAGCACGCAAGCGCCTGGCCCCCACAGCGCGGCAGACAAGATTTCACATCAATCAATGCATCTCCTCCTCCAGCCCGCAATGCCGCCCCCAACAATCGTCCGGAAAGAAGAAAGAAAGGAAGAACAAAGCTTTATCCTCGGCATAGCGCGCACCACTTTACCCTTTTTTCTATCCCGGGGGAGTTAAGCAGTACATTGGCCCCTACTTGATTGATCGATCCAATTTTCTTCTCCAGGCAAAATGGATGGAATCTAGATTGCTGGAGCGTAGCACCGAGCGGTGATTGTTGTCGCCCAAATTCCCAACTTGGGCAGCCAGCCAGGAATCCCAGCAGCTCCAATTGCGCTGCTCGACAGCTCTTATCTCACTCTTTTTGCCCATTCCTCTCAAAAGAGAAAAGTGAAAAAAGAGAGCCCGGATAAAGGAGAGCTCCCGGTTGGCTGCGCTGCTTGCAAGTGGAGAATCTCAGAAGTTTCTGCCATATCGGCAGCTTCCTTACCGGAATTTGGATTGACACACAATCCATCCATCCAGATTTCACTGGAACAATGCCAATCAATCAATCGACCTCTCTCAGGATCTCCCAATTCG
This sequence comes from Selaginella moellendorffii, assembly GCF_000143415.4. Lineage (NCBI taxonomy): Eukaryota > Viridiplantae > Streptophyta > Lycopodiopsida > Selaginellales > Selaginellaceae > Selaginella > Selaginella moellendorffii. The sequence goes on along the minus strand of NW_003314439.1, from coordinate 71,788 downwards.
AAAATTTGCCGTCGCGACCCAAGAGCAGCAATTGCGAAAGGGGACGAGAGAGGTGAATCTCTCGTTTGTTTTTCTTTCTACCCTCTTCGATTCTTTCCTCGATTCGCTCCAGGAGAAGATCGCCCGAGCACTCTGTTTTTGTACTCGATGTGTTCTTTCTTCCCCCTTTTCGTTTCGCGCAAACTGTGCCAAGCCGCGATTTTGGGCCATAAAGACGCCGTCTTAGCGATTGATGGTACGCACTGCATTGATTGATTTCCAGTCTCTCTCTTTTTTCTTTTGCGCCTCTCCCCCAAAATTTCCCCTTTTTCCCACCATAGCTGGGAAGAACAGCCAGTACGAACGAACACCAACAAGAACGAACAGAGCTTTTGTTTTCTTTCGGATTCTTTTCTCCTTTAAAAAAAAAAACTCTCTTTCTCCTCTTTTCAGGCCAATATATTTTATTTGTTTTCTTCTTTTTTTTCTTGCTTGGCTAGAGCTATAGGTGTAGACCTGACTTCTCCCTGTGTGCTCTTCCTCTCCTCTCTCGCAAGAAACTCCAGAAATTCATGAGGAACGAGACAACAGTGGCAACAGCGACGCCATCGCCATCTCCTGCTGCTCCTGCGCCTCGGCCGTTTTACTACTCCTAATCCAATTCCGATCGATCCATTCCAATTCCACTCCTCCTAAAGAACGAAGAAAAAAACTAGTTTTTGCGAGATCTTATAGAACCCAATGGAGAGTGTTGCGAGAGTAATCTAGTCCCAGGAGAGAATTCTTAGCGAGGAAGAAGAAAAGGAGTTCTTCTTCGTGCGCTAGAACTCTCTCTCTCTCTCTCTCTCTCTCTGTGGCTCGCTCGCTCGCTCGCTCGCCCAAATCCTCCATCCATGCTTTCTTTCCTCCTCTCTTTCTTGCCGGGCGAATCGAAAACGCCCTCGCTCGCGGGGGCTCTCGCGTGTGGATTTTTCGTGATTGGGAGTTTCCAAAAGAGATCGTCCAGTTCTCGCCATTGGCGCCCTAAATTTCAGTAGGAGAGAGTGCGAGAGCTCTCTGCGATCGTCTTGTGGGTCGATGTCAAATGCCCGGATCCACTCTCTTTCCTTGCATTCCCGGGCTTGTTCTTGAGATGGGAGTGTTGGGTCTTCTTCTTCTCCTCACGAGCTCCGTCCGATAGACAGACAAAGATCACCGCACCCTTTGCTCGTGTTCTTCTTTCTCTCTCTTGTTCTTGTGGGAGGACAAAGATGGTGGGCGTGGACAAGACTGGGATCGCAATGCCGCAAGCCAAGGATTTGGGCAAATTCCCAGCGGGTCTCCGAGTCTTGGCCGTGGACGATGATCCAACTTGTCTCAGGATCCTCGCGCAGATGCTCCGAAAATGCTCCTACGAAGGTAAGCTTCTTCCTTTCGTTTGATCATAGCTTTTTCTCGCTTTCATGCTTGGATTTGTGTGATTTTTTCTTCCGCTTTTCGTGTCGCGCTTACGTTTTGTATAGTTTTTTTTTCTTTTTTTTCTTTTTTTTTCCATTGGGTGGTATAGAACTGTCCATAGCTCCAGCGGAATCCTTGTAGCTGCGATCTTTTTTGACGTAGAATTGTCGAAGCGTGTTGTTCTTCACAGATTTGCTCCAATGTTTGTTTTGGACTTGCTACAGTTACCATGTGTACGAGAGCCACCGAAGCGCTGTCGTTACTCCGCGAGAACAAGGACAGATTCGACTTGATGATCAGCGATGTCTTCATGCCGGACATGGACGGCTTCAAACTCCTGGAGTACGTTGGCTTGGAGATGGACCTCCCGGTGATCAGTAAGTTCTTCCTCCAAAGCTCCTGGAACTCGCAAATGAGATGAGAGGACATACAACTTGACAATGCTCTGACCTTTGCAGTGACGTCCTCGAACGGAGAAACCGGCATTGTGATGAAGGGTGTCATCCACGGGGCCTGCGATTACCTCATCAAGCCGGTCAGGACGGAGGAGCTCCGGAACATCTGGCAGCATGTCGTCCGGAAGAAACGCAACGAAGCTCGGGACGTGGAGGCCTCTGGCAGCGTCGAAGATGGCGGCGAGAGAAATCACCACCACCATCACCAGCAGCAGCAGCATCACTCCTCCCAGCAGCAAAGGCGAGCCTCGACCATCGACGAGGGAGAGTTTAACTCCGATGGTGGCGGCGGTGGCGATCCAAACTGGAAGCTGGCCAAGCGGAGGAAAGACGATGGCGACGAGACCGCTGAGCATGACAACGATGACTCTTCCACGTTGAAGAAGCAGCGCGTCGTCTGGTCGGTGGAGCTCCACCAGCAGTTTGTCAATGCCGTGAACCAGCTCGGGATTGATAGTAAGTTCCTCGGCCTTCTCGTAGTAGTTCTTCTTCTCGGCCTTGCTCACGAAGCTTGGTTTTTTGGCAGAAGCTGTGCCGAAGAAGATTCTGGAGAGTATGAGCGTCCATGGCCTCACTCGCGAGAACGTTGCCAGCCATCTCCAGGTACTCGACTCTTCCGGTTCTTGGTCTTTAGCTCGTCGCCACTATCGACCAGCTTGCATAGTTTCAGTCACGTAGTTCCTTTTCCGAGTCTTTAGATGTCCAGCTCGTCGTCGAGAGAAGAGAGCTTCTTGGTTGCGAGAGTTGCGAGAGAGTTGGAGCTGAGCTCCAAATCCATGACGAGGTTGTAGCTCGGCTTTGCCTCGCGTTCTCACACTTGCGCTCTTGCAGAAGTACCGGCTCTACTTGAGGAGGCTGAGTGGTGTCCAGCCTCAAGGCTCTGGAGCAAACGGCCACGCCGTCACCTTTTGCTCGCCTGCGGACGCTTCCTTTGCAGCTCTCAACGCGCTCGGCGAAATGAGAACACTACCACCCTCGGCACAGTTCCAAAACTCGTCCCCCACTGCGCTCGCATCTATCCAAGGCAACCTCGGAAGAACAGGGGCAGCAGCACCAGCAGCAACTTTGGTGGATCACTCGGTGTTGATGCAGCTGTCGGGAGCGTCGCCGGTTGCGTCTCAAGGTGGATGTAGATACTTCAGTAGCCGGCCCCAAGCAGCGGCCGCCACCACCGTCGTCCCACCGCCGCTCATGAGCATTCCAAGCCGGGTGTCCCTGGATGGCTTGGAACAGGTCTCTCCAAGGAGTCCGGTGGACGAGTTTGCTCTGCACCAGTACGCCTTGGCTAACTCCTCCAATCGCAGTAACAGCAGTAGTTTGATGATCCAGCAGCAGCAAAACGGCGATCGTCCGTTTGTGACTTCTCCGTCCGCTTCTTCTTATAGCTCGGACCACCGCCACCACCATGCTCTTCCTTTCTTCGCCAAGAGCAGCGAGCAACTCGGCGGTGGATTGCTTAACTTTCAGCAGCAGCAGCAAACTTGTAGTGCCAGTAGTCGCGGCTTTGGATCGAGGATGGCCAGCTTGAGCTTGCAGGGTCAGCACGATGGATCCGTCTTTGGAGTCTTGCCAGCCAGATTCGCAGCGGAGCCAGGAACCAGCAGGCCTTACGTTGCTACCGCTGCCAGTGACCATCGTTTCACGGACCAGGCGATGGTGGTGGATCCTGTAAAGGTTGAGGGTGGTAGCGGTAGCGCTAACCAGGATGATCTCTTCAGCATATTTTTGAAGCAGGCGAGCTGAGAGCGCGATCGTCCGAATGTGTATGTAATAAACAAGGAAGAGTTTGCCAGAAAAAAATGTTGTTATATTTATAGAAGCGAGATAGTGAACTTGCTTAGCTTTACTTCGGCTGCTTCTTGCTTGTCTTTGAGGTGCTCGAGGAGTCGTCCAATCTGTGAAATGCAAATCGTTTAGTATTCCAAATGATCCATTCATCTTTTTTCCCTCTCTCTCTCTCTCTTCACCTCAAAACGAAGAAAGAATCACACTATCTAGTAGCAGTAGCAGCCTGATCAGGGGTGTTTGTGTTTGCCAAAGAACTTAACAAATCACCAACGCCAAGCGTTGGCCCGAGGCTGCACCGATCTGAGTTGTGTAGTTGTATCGCATCTCTCAGCTTTTGTAACTGCAAGAACAAAGCATACCACCTTAGAGCGAAACGAAAAGAAGCTAGACACCCTGTCTTACCTTGGCCAACGAGCAGGAAAAGGCATCAACACGACCCTCAGCCCCCCGGTAAAAATGGAAATAAGGCAACACTTTGATGTCTAGGCGCTTGCACATCGGCTTGTTCTCCTCAAAATTCACTTTGATGAACTCTATGTCTCTATGTTCCTCAGCAAGCTTACAAAGCTGTGCGAAAACAGAAAAAGATTTCTGGAAAATGTACGAGCGAAAGGTCAAGCATACCTTGGGATAGAGAGCTCTGCAAGAACCACACCATGTCGCGAAAAACTCCACGATGACAAGCTTGTCTCCAACACTCCCAAGCGCATCGATGAACTCCTGCGTGGAGTGGACGTCCCTCATGTTTGGACCGCCGTCCTTCTCCCACCACTTAACTCCATCGTCGGGTCCTCTCGCGGCATTCACCTGGAAAAGAGAAAACAAAGGATAAAAACCATACCAAGTCCACCAACACACAATCAAACAGTACCTTTAATAGCCGAGATCTCGTCCTTCGCTGCCAGCAGCACTGCAGGAGCTCCAATCTCTGGCCCTGCAACGACGACCGATCCAAGCGCAACGAGCGAGTCCAATTGCGATGCGAATTGGACCGGGCAACTAGGCAACAATGCGACGACGACGATACTGGCGCGGCGGAAGACGAGCAAGACGCCGCCACTGGACAAGGCAATAATGCCGCGACTAACCGATCTGCCATGGCCGAGGACGAATCGAGCTCCCTCCCTTACCTCCTCTTCCTCGTCGCGGCATTTGAAAACCCTAATGTGGCCCATTGACATGAAAGAACACCTCATTATAGCGAGATAAGAGACTTCCATACATAACAATGCCAGTAAACAATTTAAAGGAGACTTCCATTCTATAGTGTCGGCTATAGCATCAAATTTGGAGACTTCCACCATTCCAATCCAATGTCCAGAGCTCGCTTCTTCTCTTCTTCTTCTCTTCTTCTTCCTCTCTTCGTTCTTATTTTTCGCTTGAAAAAAAAAAAAAAAAACCAATCACACATTATAACGAGCAGATCCAATTGACTACTTCTTACCTGGGATCTTTCTCAGATTGCTAACGAATTCGATCCAAACTCGTAGGCTCCTAGAACAGAGAACACGACACAAGCGCATTAAGTATGAGCGATCTTACTTCACTGCTCTTACCACTGCCGAGTTAGTTGAAACGTTGATTCTGGAAGCCTCGGACGTGTTCTTCTGGGTCCCAAAGTCCTTCCTTTGTTGCCAACCATTTGGCGGAGAACATAAAAGTCCCGCCAGCGAGAGCTTTCGAGAAGCGCCCTGGATCTCCTCTCCGCTCCTCAATGATGATCCTGCTACTGCTGCTGCTACTGTGCTGGATTTCCGATGCTTCTCCCGTTGCTACTGTTTCGATCGATGCCAAGTTGGTGCTGCGAGACTCCGCCGCTCGAGGCGGAGGGATCGGATTCAAAGCCATCCATGTCGCAGCACCTCAATCCCGAGTGAAAGCCAATCCCAGTCCCAGCTCCGCTGCTCAAAAGTCTCTTTTTCCATACTCCGCTCACATCTTTCAGCAGCACACGAAGAACCCCGCGGCCCTCCGGAGCTCCACCACCACTCTCGGACGGAAATTCGGTGAGTACTACACAAGTATCAAGCTCGGCTCGCCGGGCCAGGAAGCCATCCTCATCGTCGACACGGGCAGCGAGCTGACTTGGCTCCAGTGTCTGCCTTGCAAGGTCTGTGCTCCTTCAGTAGACACCATCTACGACGCTGCTCGCTCAGCCTCGTACAGGCCAGTCACCTGTAACAACAGTCAGCTATGTTCGAACAGCAGCCAAGGAACTTACGCTTACTGCGCTCGAGGAAGCCAGTGCCAGTTCGCTGCCTTCTACGGAGACGGGAGCTTCAGCTACGGGAGCTTGTCGACCGACACTCTCATAATGGAGACAGTCGTCGGAGGAAAACCTGTAACTGTGCAGGACTTTGCTTTCGGCTGCGCACAGGGCGACTTGGAGCTCGTTCCGACTGGAGCGTCTGGTATCCTGGGCTTAAATGCTGGAAAGATGGCTCTTCCAATGCAGCTCGGCCAGCGGTTTGGTTGGAAGTTTTCTCACTGCTTTCCCGACAGGAGCTCGCACTTGAATTCCACCGGCGTTGTTTTCTTCGGGAACGCAGAGCTCCCTCACGAGCAAGTTCAGTACACGTCCGTTGCTCTCACAAACTCCGAGCTCCAGAGGAAGTTCTATCACGTAGCACTGAAAGGAGTGAGTATTAACAGCCACGAGCTTGTGTTCTTACCACGGGGTTCCGTTGTCATTCTCGACTCTGGCTCCAGTTTCTCAAGTTTTGTGCGTCCTTTCCATAGCCAGCTGAGAGAAGCATTCTTGAAACATCGGCCGCCGAGTCTCAAACATCTCGAGGGAGATTCTTTCGGTGACCTCGGCACCTGTTTCAAAGTTTCCAACGACGACATTGACGAGCTTCATCGGACTCTTCCGTCTCTGTCCCTGGTTTTCGAAGACGGAGTTACGATCGGAATCCCGTCCATCGGTGTTCTTCTCCCTGTTGCCCGGTTCCAGAATCATGTTAAGATGTGTTTCGCGTTCGAAGATGGGGGACCGAATCCCGTTAACGTCATTGGGAACTATCAGCAACAGAACTTGTGGGTCGAATACGATATCCAAAGGTCGCGAGTTGGATTTGCCCGTGCAAGCTGTGTTATCGATTAAAGAACTTAGTAAACAAGAAAAAGATGATAACAATAATGCAAAGCAAAGCTTACGAGCACATATCCCAATTAGGCCAGCAGATGTTGCGTTGCGTACACGGGACCACCAGTACTAACAGGAAGGAAGCAAGCACGTTTTTTTTTTTTGGTGCAATCACTCCCAACAGCTAAGTACGGGTTGAGCAGCAATTTGCCAATTTGTACAAACAAAACACAGAAACCAAAAAATGATCTCTTACAAGTCTTTGAACAGTTCTTGCTCTTCCGCTGATAGCTCGAATTCATGGTGCATCGGCTCCAGCTTCGAATAGTCCTCAAAATTGCTTGTATCATCCAAGCCCTGCAGTGTCCATGCATAGATCGTACCGAAGTCTAAATGAGAAAATAAACACATACAGCTACTTTCGGCCTTATTGGTGGAGTGTCCTTTTTAGCAAGGACATTGTCCCACTTCACGTTCGCAAACCAAGAATGATTTTTGATTTCATCCACACCATCCTTCAGACACCCAATCCTGTAAAAAGACAATGTAAGCGTCAACGGAATAATGAGTGCTTGCAGTACCGCTTGGTGAGATCTGCAGTGAGAAGCCTTCTTACGAGATCCTTCGCACTGCAGGATATCTACAATTGAGCTCAATCCTATAGCGGAAGTGATAGTAGATTAAAAGAAACCTGCCTGCGAGAAAAGTGTCCTGGAAATTGTAATTTACCCGCTAAGATCTTCTGATATGTTCCAATAGCATCTGCAACCACCATGGCGGGTTTATATGATACAATGAGTAAAACTGACGCGCCATGTATACCGTTTTGATGAATTTATGTGAGTTATTCGAGAGCTAACCATCATCGTAGAATGGAGGATACCCTGCGAGCATCTCGTAAATCAAAACGCCAAAGGCCCACCTGAAGGAAAGCTTAGTGAGCTTATGATTATTTGCGAGAGAAAAAAAACTGAAAAACAAGCGTTACCAGTCAACAGGTTTTCCGTGACCTTTGTTGAGAATGATCTCTGGAGCCAAATAGTCAGGCGTTCCTGTTGCAAAGTCCTTAAAAGAGATAGTTAAAGATAGTTACGGCAAGTTTGCAAACCACATACCGCATAGAGTATACGTTCTTCTGTCAATTTGCTTTGCAAAACCAAAGTCGGCTATCTTAATGTTTCCCTTCTCGTCAAGAAGCAAATTTTCAGGCTGAGTACATCCACATGTTAGAAATATAATCACTAGCGACATACGCACGCAAGAACCTTCAAGTCACGATAGATAATATCCATTCCATGGATATGTTCGAAGGCGAGAAGAACTTGAGAAGCATAGAATCTCTGAAAAGATATTAAAAGAAGAACTGAGATGGCCACCACCACTTCAAAATCCTAGACATCATTTTCACTTACAGATGTTGCTTCATCAAATCGACCCGTGTGGCGAAGATAAGTAAAAAACTCACCGCTGTTCATCAACAGTTGGATCGAACGCTTCTCAGCTAAAAAAGAAAAAGAAGTTACCCGCAAACGTATTCCATGACGAGGTGGACACATCTGTCGTCTTGGCAATATCCCAGCAGATTAACAATGTACGGGAAGTCAAGCCTCTGAAGAATGTTCTTCTCTGCCATCACATGAGCAACCTGTGAAAACGATCAGACGCTGAAAGTCTAAATACCAAACAAACAGAACCTGTTTACATGACTAATCACGGAAGGAGTGTTCACATGCCTGCTTTGTCTTGACAATAGACGCCTTTGACAAAGACTTAACAGCACAAACTTGCTTGTTGGCCTTGTGGTGTGCTACTTGGACGCGGCCAAAGCTGCCAGTCCCCAGGACACGCCCGAGCTCAAACTCCTCGATCTTACACTGCCCAAGCCACACCTGCAAACCAAAAAACGAAAAAAGAAAAGAAAAGAAAAGAAGAACATCCGATCGGAGGTTTAGAGATTTCCAGAGAGCCAAAAGAACCGACCTTGGGTTTTGAGGGTATAACAGGCTTCTCAGCAGCTGCTTTTCTCGTGAAAACTCTAGCGAGCATTGTTTGTCTCTGCATTGGCACACACGAAAAAACTCAATGCCCAGAAGAAAAAGAAAAATGTAGCGAAAACACGAAGAAGAAAAGCTTTCACTACCTTTTTTGGTGCTTCATCCTCACCACCACCCGCGTCAGGATTTTTCTTCGTGAAAATCCTCGCGAGCATCGCCATGGCTGGAGATGCTGCTCGTGTTCTTGAGCGTCGAGACGGTGGTTGGTACGCATGCCACGTGAGAGAAGCCTAGATTCGCCTGGTATATACCTTGCCACGCGAGCTTCGAGCCCTAAGAACTCCGCGATGTCTGGAGGAGGAGGCGCGATCCCCAATCCAGATGCGCTAATGCGCGCGATCGACAGGGCAATTGCGGCATCGGAGACCATGAGAGCCAACCGGCAATTGGCGCTAGCAGCTGGGGACCAAACCCAGCTATCGCCGTCGCGTTCGTCGCGAGAGAAGGATCTCCAGGCCGCGGAGGACGCATTGAAGATGGCCATGGCGCGGCGCGATCCTGCCAAGGCGATTCCACTCCAAGACGCCGGGGCGTCCAAGAAGGCCCTAGACAAGATCCACAAGCTCCCCAGAGAGGTTTAGGGTTTTCAAGAAGTCGCGATGGAGGAAGAGATTGGGCGCGTGTTCCAGGAGAATAATTTCGCGCTGGAGAATGCGGACACCATCCGGCAATGTAAGTGCGCTCCAGTGTAGCTACATTCTCCTCATGATCGTGTTGGATCTTTTTTCTTCCTTTAGGCGTGTCGCTTTGCTCGAGCTTTGGATTGAAGCCCTCGACTCTAGTGGAGCACTGGGAGGTGTTCTACCTCAACTCGTGAGTTTCTTCTTTCCTAGTGGTTTTCTCCCTCGCATTATGTGTGAGTAGTGTGTGTGGATCTTCTTCCTTCGTGTGCCTTGCTCATTCTATTCTTTTGTGAGTGTGTGTGTGGATTTCCTTGGATTTCTTTTCACTCTATTCTTTTGTGACTGTGTGGATTTCCTTGCTTTTGTTTGTGTGAGAGTGTTCCTTGTTTGTTTTATTCGTCTCTTCCTCCCTTTTTTTATTTCCGTGTTTATGCTCTCATAACGATTCATTCCTCAGTTTGTTGACAAATTGTTTCCCTTTGGAAAAACGAATACTAATGCTTGGATGGATTCAGGCAGCTGGAGAAAAATACACTACTAAACTCTCACATCGACAAGTTTCGAGTTTTTCTACAAACTCAGCAGCGAAACGATTTCATTCGTGAGCATGGGGGGGTGCACATCTACACTAAGGATGATTTGGATACGTAAGAGTGTTCGTGTTCTCTTTTTTTTCTATCGACGCTTACTTATCACAGCGGGACAGATTCTTCACTGGCGATGCAATGCTTGTGGATAGCAAGACGCCCAACAAAGTGGTAGGCTCTCGAGAAGCTCAATACATTACGCCGCCGCAACCACGGGTTAAAGTCACTCCCAGACAAGTTCCCAGTCCGACGACGCCTTTCAGCCAACGTACAACCAAGTGCACTGTCCAGTTTGTTTTCAACGATCACCTTCCCGACGCTAGTTCGAGTGCAGTGGATGATATCCAGCAATCCGAAGATCTGGTTCTACGCAAGCTGAAAGACGTAAGAAGGTGTCAGCTCGAGGAGCTTAGCACTGGGCTCAAGCCAGGTTGCAGATACATGGCTGATCAAGTCGAAAGCAGGGTAATGTTTTCCCTTATTTCCAGGTTCGGTCCTTTTGAAAATTTGTTCTGCAGTTCAACGAACTCGAGAGAAGGATCAAAAAGTTTGTCCAAGCATTTTCAGAATACGAATCTGTGCCGCTGTCGCAGCATGTTGCCTATGCATCTCAGGTGAGTTACCTGTATGTGATGGCTCCAAGTTTTATCGACGTATGGTTTCAGGAAAAGATTCTCGTTGTTGGAAGAGTTTGCTACGATACAGAAGAAGCAGATCCCAACGCTGTTTTGCTGGAAGGCAGGTGCGAGCTCTAATTTCGTTTAAGCTTGTTTCACTAACAAGAGCTTAAAACAGCGTTGAGTACTCTGGGGGGCATCGAGTCCGTTTGGATCTTCGTGAGATAAGCCAGTTTTCACTTTTCCCGGGCCAGGTACTCGAGTTTTCTTTTATCGTCGCAAAGTGCGATTTTGCATTCCAGATACTTGTGGTGGAAGGACACAATCCGAGCGGGCATTGCCTTGTTGCTAGCCGGATCTTTTACTCTTTACCACTTCCTCCTCATTCGGCGCCGGATGATAATCCTCTTGCAAAGAGGCAAGCAACGGATCTTACAGTGAAGACCCAGACACCACAACCGCTACACATGGTCTGCATGGAATGCTTGCAATGAGGTTGACTAATCCTTGCGTTTATAGATTGTTGCGTCAGGTCCTTTTACAACAAGTGACAATCTTTCGTTTGAGCCTTTGATGGAGTTACTAGCCTACGCTAGGAATAAAAGACCAAACGTTCTATTGCTGGTGAGAGAATTTTATATAGATGGATATTCATGTGTTCTACTCTCTCTTTTGCTAGATGGGACCATTTGTTGATGCCGAGCATCCCCACGTCAAGCAGGGAATCACTGATAGAGTTTTATCTCATGTATTTCAAGAGGAGATAACGACACGGGTTCGTACTCTTTGCTTCATATGTTGCTGTCTACCAATTCACGGTTTCTCAATGTGTAGCTAGAGGATTACTGCCAGTTTCTAGGAGCAGGGGCGAGGGTTATACTGATTCCCTCCACACGCGACGTGTTTCACGATCGAATTTTTCCTCAGGTACTCTCACCGATGAGTTTCTCAATCTCTTAACTTGTTTTTTTTTCCTGTTGGCAGCCTCCTTTTAATAGTTTCATGTTTGAAGATTCATCCCAGCAGGTACCTAAAAAATCTGTTTTCTCGGACTAAGTTTTGGTCGCATTTCCAGATATCTCTACTGCCGAATCCAAGTGTGTTTCGCCTGGATGAGGTATCCATTGGCTGCTGCACAACAGATATCCTTAGACATCTAAGCAGTGAAGAAGCGGCTCGAAATCCACCGGGCACCTCCAGCGATAGAATGTCGAGGCTGGGAGCACAGCTTGTTGGCCAAAGAAGGTATCAAAGCTTGCTCCAAAAATCTACCTTAACACAGACTCTTGTATTGCTTTTTGTCCAGCTTTTATCCATTGTTTCCGCCAGCGTTAGGCACTTGTTTGGACCTAGCTGTCAATCCCAGTGCTTTGGACCTCCCTTGCACGCCAGATATCATCGTTCTATCGTCGGACTTGGTCCCTTTCGTCAAGGTAGAAGTTCCAAGTATCTCACTGACGCGATTTTCATGATTTTTCTTCTGCAGTCTTTAAGCTACACGCCTGGTGTGAAGCTAGACGAGTCCCAGCCACGCACAGAGAACCTCACTACGCTGCTTGTAAATCCCGGTCGACTGGCAAAAGGGGCAATGGGAGGGACGTTTGTGGAAGCTATGGTGACACTGCCAAGCACTCCTCAACTAAGCAGCATTGGAGCTAGAGCAAAACTTTCCTTCATTAAGATTTGACAAGCACAGCGTGGTAAGACTTTGTTTCAAACGATTCGTATGTTCTTAAATGTTTATGCTGAAGGTTATGGAGGTTGAAAGATATCAGAAGTTTCCTTCTTCCTCATTGGAGATCCAAGCCATTATCTCGGACACACCTTATATCTTCGCAGCTGTGACGAGGTCCTTAATCTTGCGAATGCAGTGAACTGCAAAAGCCTTTGATTGAGCAGCGACTCGAGCTCCTGTACGCGAGCATGCTCGGGAGTTTACTATCATGCTTCTTCTGGAGGAATTAAAAACAAATTGAAGCAAGCGTTCTCTGGAAGCAAGCGTTTAGCAGTAACTCACACCACTGTGCAAGCTTGGAAGAAACAAAAAGCTATGCTTGTAGTTTAGCTTACCGCTTCTCTCGTCTTACCAGAGAGCAGCTTTGCTATTTACCACATTGCAGCGTTGGAGTTTTCGCTACAGCTCGTCTGTAGAGCTCGTTTTGGTTTTGGTGTGCTGTGTCGTTGGCATTGCAAAAGGAATGGCTGCGTGTTTCTTCACAAACTGGACCAGGCCTTTTAAGTTTGTCTTTGCGTGAGCGGTGATCTGTGGCAGGGAGTTACACCGAGTTTGTAAAAGGGAATTGGACTTACAGGTTGGTTTTTGTGGCCTGCGGGGTAGAACAAAAATGCTGGATGCAAGGACAGGTCGCATACTCCAAGCACTTCTAGATGTTTGCAGAAAATAATAGGTGGAAGAGCCTTAGTGAATATATCAGCAACCTAGTCCTCAGTTGCCATGTACTTTTAAGTGTCAACTCTCCTCCCATCACTTGTTCTCTGATGTATGATGTAGTGGTATTTTATTTGTATATGCTTCATCTTGGTGTGATATCTTAAATTCTCATAAAGAGCAATCACCAATTGATTATCCTAACTGCATACTCCCTACAAGCTCACGAAGCCAGCTCACCTCTTGTGCTGCCCCTGTCAAAGCTCGTTGTGAGAGTGTCACAAGTCCTGGCTGTGGTCGCTGAACTTGAATCCCAAGGAAAGTGTGCACGGGGCCAAGATCTTGCATCTCAAACTGGGCTCCTAGCTTTCTCTTGATTTCAGCAAGAAGATCTCTGTTGTTGGAAACAAAGATACCATCGTCCATATACAAGGCCAAAATGACCAAGGCACCATCCTCAATCTTCATATAAACGTTTGAGTTGGCATGGTTTTTCTGGAATCCAAGAGAAATCAGAAAAGAATCAATTTTCTTATACCAGATGCGTGGACTTTGTTTCAGGCCGTATAAAGCCTTCTTCAGCCGATAAATCCTTTGGCTCGGATCGAGGCCTGTCAGGAGCTGGATGTAAACCTTCTCAGGAATTTCTCCATGTAAAAATGCAGTCTTCACATCCATTTGCCCCACATAAAGATCATAAAGCAAGTAACAGCCTGATAAAAGCCATCTTCACGACCGGGCTGAAAGTTTCTGTAAAGTCTATGCCTTCGATCTGAGTAAAGCCTAGCTTTAAAGCGCTGCACTTCTCCTGAAGGTCCAGCTTTCACGCAGAAAAGTAGCTTTGTCGAAACTACATTAGCATTGTCAGGAACTTCATCAGGAAGATACCAGGTTTCATTTGTTGCATGAGCTCACATCTCAGCATCAATAGCATCACCCCATGCAGGAATCTTCACCTCTGCTGCTGTGAATATAGCCATTCGACTCTGATGTAAGAAGCTCTAGCAGCTGCTCGTGCTCGCTTCTCAGCTTGCTCTCACTGATAAGCTCCACCCCTCGCTGTATAGGTTAAAGGGCGACCAGAGCGGCTCAAAACCTGGATAAGATCAGGATCTCGGTGATGCACAGGTTCAGGAACCATATCCTCATGTTCAGGTATATTGTGCTTCCCCTGCAGCTGGAGCATAAGCACAGCCAGGGCTTCAACCTCTGCTGTGACACGAGCTCCAGAGCCTGATCACGTTCCTGGGCTCAGGATCAGGAACCACCTCAGTCGAGGTAGAGGATCATCCTCCTCATCTTCCCATGGATGAAAGAAAACAGGCTGTGAGCTCGCCCTACTTTCTCCACAAAGAAAACCTGTAGAAGGAACTCCTGGATCCTTGTGACGTTGAAAATACACATGAGATTCATCAAAGATGACATCTCAACTCACAAACTCTTTTCCCGAGTCTAGATGAAGGAGTCAGTATCCTCGCTGCTCATCACTATAGCCCATAAATACACACTTCTTGGATTTAACATCCAATGTCCTGTGTAGTTCATTAGGAACATGAGAAAAAGCTAGACAGCCAAACTGCCATAAGATATCCATGTGTGGACGTTGCCCAGTCCAAGCCTCTGGTATCTGAACCTGATATCAAAGCAATAAGTTATATTTTTTTTTGGCATGAGCAGTGCCATAGATGCTAGGACAGGATGGCGTTGTCTTCTTCCTCCAGAGACATGGAGCAGTTTGATGGGAAAAATTTCCTTGCCTGGAAAGAATGTGCACACTTCTAGTTTATGAGGTGGGGATTCTGGCTTGTGGTATCTGGATTGAGAAAATGCCCATCCAAGGATGATGATGACACAAATCCATACAGCGAGTGGAAAGACTTGGATGCTAGGGATGAATGTGATCCCTGATGATACCAGGATCCCTGATGCACACGCTTGTGTGGCTACTGCTCCAGACTGTATAGCTCACTGCGACAAAGAATCACGCCCACATCTTCTTGCAGGTCCACTCCCATAATTTCACAAATTGACTTCCAATTCTCAGTACAACTCTTCTCCACATTCACGTGGACACTGTAGAGAGGGCCAAGTCCTCCTCCTAATGCTCCATTTGCTCTAGCATCCAGGTCTTTCCACTTGTTGTATGGATCTGTATATCATTGTCTTTGGACGGGCATTTTCTCAATCCAGATAACACAGGCTAGAATCCCCACCTCATAAACCAGAATTATGCACGTTCTTTCCAGGCAAGATGATTTGTCCCATCGAACTGCTCCATGTCTTTGGAGGAAGAAAAAGACGCCATCCTGTCCTAGCATCTATGGCACTACTCATACCAAAAAAAAATAAAAAATCTAACCTATTGCTTTGATACCATGATGAGAGAAGCCAAGCCTCATGGCCTAGCACTCTATAGAGAATGAGAACACTCCCAGAACAATCCCCTGGGATGGATCTCACACAGGATGGGAAAGAAAACTAAGAAAGCCCTAAACTGAAGGAATGCAACTCAAGCCAGGTGGCTGTACGCCACGTGGCTCTAACACAGCGCCTGGAGAAACAAATGAAAACCTCCCTAATGGGAATGAAACTTATAGTAGTTGAAAAGAATGTAAGCTTTCAATTAGAACCAGAACAAAGGAGTAAAATCTCCATCACTTGCATCACTTGTGATAAGTTTTATCTCGCCCAGCTTCTTTCTTCTCCTGCCTGCTTACGTGTTCCTTGATGTCCTCTCGGATTTGATCGCAGTTGTCACAGAACCAGGGGTACGGGAGCTCTCCCTGGGAGCTTACTCCAACACACTCGCAATGAAACCTTACGATGTCACAATCCCTGTAGCAGCACGTGATTACCTTGCCTCGATCACTCTCCCGTTTCTTGCAAGTACAGATGGTGCGGTACAGAGCCGCATCCACAAGTGGAGACTCGATGTCTGCACGGTTTGCAGCCAGCTGCTGGTCGAGCTTACACAAGACGTGTTGTTGAAGGTCAAACAGGTCGAATGTAAAGCTCGAGCCCTCCGGCAAGTCCATAGAGAAGTAATGAGCTGGGAACGTGTAGACGAAGCCCTGGGAACTTTGACAAGAGTCAGTTCCGAATTGGATCTCACGCTCCAAGTCAGAATCCACAGACCTCCATCTGAACAGCATCTCCCGCTTTTTGTTGACTACAACGCCAAGACTGAGCCTTGTATCGTTTAGGATTTAGGGTTTAGGGTTTAAACCCTAAACCCTTTCTTTTCTCCCTAAAGATTTCCTGTCAATCGAAAGAGCGTTACATGCCTGAATGCAAAGAATTTCCCACTTCTAAGTATGCGTTGGAGAGGGTAAAAGTAAGAGCCGATGAATTCTCCTCCATGACAGTTAGTTTGGCGCTGACTTTGTAGCAATGATATGCGTCGATGAATTCCCCCCGCTGGAATGGGCCATTCCCCTTGAGTCGAGCTTCACTCGCCATAACCCTAAAACTTAAGGGTTTCATGGACGGTTTATCGAAGCAAGCGATTGCCGCCTACAGCAGAGGGCAGCCGGGGCCATTTCTCGTGGCCACAAATGTCCCATGGGTGGTGTACCACGCCTGGATGTGTAGCTGCGACTCGACTTGGAGGCTAGAGTACAGGAGGGGTGAGGTTTTGGCCTATGGGGATCCGTCAATAGTCCACAGCACCGTGTCATCTGCGCTAGAGCGCTCCATCATCTTTCACATCATCCAGATTCCGGGCATTGGTCTAGCCTCTCTTCCACAAGTGATCACTGGCGCTGGAGCATCTCGCCTCCGGACCATCTCCGGCGACAAGGAACCGGACGCTTGCTTCTTCTCTGGGTCGTCGCTTGCGCAGCCAGCGCGGGCGGTGTTGGAGGTGGCGTACAAGAACGAGCCACTGGAAGTTTTAAGGGAGGTTTTGGATCTGTGGGTGGAGTCGGGCTGCTTGGTGGCGATCGGGGTGAAGATTGCGCGGCCTGGTGACGAGTTTACGTTTGTAGCCAGGGAGAGAGGCAACGATGCGATGGAGATCCAGTTTGGGCCTGAGTTTTGCAACGAGCAGAATCGAGAGCTCTTTGTGGTGAAGTTTCCAGTGTCGTCTTTCACTGCTGATGTGAAGGGTGACTACTACGTTGAGTTTGATCTGTTTTGGTTGCAGCAGTATATAGTTCGTATGATCGAGCAAGAGCGTCAAGCTTTTGAGCAGGAGTCTCTGCTGTAAATCCTAGAATTTCAATCAAAAAGTGAGATCGAGCAAAAATATCTTAGCAATACGCTGCTGCAAGAGAGGAAAGAGGATAGGTTGGACTTGCACGACAGAGATTTGTGGCATGGAGAAGAACTAGGAAGTGTCGAGAGAGCAAAACCCAACTGAGCTTTGTGTCTGGAGCTCTTTGCTTCTGCGTTCCAAACAAAAAGAACGACTGCCACCCTGCTGAGCTCATCACCTCGCCTCCGCAATGGTCCAGCACAAGGTTGGCTCGCGGCTGCAGCGTAGTACCCTTAGATAAATGGTAAGCTTCTGCTTTTGCTTTTCCTAGTTAGATCGTGTTTTCTCCGTTGTTTGGTACGACCAAGTTCACAACTTGCTCCAGGTCTCTGTCAAATCTCTCCAAGGTCGTCCATAAATCTGCCTCCTGCAGCCCCGCGGCGATCACCTCCCACTCCAATGCTAAGAGCGACGCCCTCCTCGACGCCAAATCGCTCTTCTGGAACCCGCCCTCCTCTGAGATCGTCTCCGCACCAAATGCCCGGCTGCGGCATTCACAGTCCACCGAGGGGTCGAACTCTCAAACGCCACAATCCCTACTATCCTCCATTTGCAGTGAGGCTGACTAATCTTTGCGTTTATAGATTGTTGCGTCAGGTCCTTTTACAACAAGTGACAACCTTTCGTTTGAGCCTTTGATGGAGTTACTAGCCTACGCTAGGAATAAAAGACCAAACGTTCTATTGCTGGTGAGAGAATTTTATATAGATGGATATTCATGTGTTCTACTCTCTCTTTTGCTAGATGGGACTATTTTTTGATGCCGAGCATCCCCACGTCAAGCAGGGAATCACTGATAGAGTTGGTAGAGTATTTCAGTCCTTGATGCTCGATTTCCGGCCGGGAAGGGGATCGATACGCACCTAAACAGAAAAAAAAGAATTACTAAAAATTGGGAAACAAGGATGATCCAACCACCCTCGCCAGTAACACGGCAGTAACCATCCCTATTTGGCCATTCTCCTTCTTGATGCTCGCCTGGGAAAGACCAAAGATTAAGAAAGAGCAAAGGCACAGTTCAGACCTGCTTGCGTGACTCCATGTCGGAGAGATCGATCGAGATGACACACAGCTGACCAAATGCTCCCACGAAGAGGCTCTGCATTGCTGCCGCCCTCTCGTGCCCTTGCTCTTTCGCACTCTAGCTCACAGAAATAGAGAATATTCGAAGCATCTAGGGCTAATGTGCTTTTATCATGTACGTTCAGAACATTAAGGTTTGTCTTTCTAGGAAGAAGTATAGAGTTTCACTCTTTGATCATATCTATCTCCGCCACCTATGCATGGAACGAATTTTCAGTGTATTTTGAGTCCTCGCCTCACTTCCACATTATAGCTAGACACTGTTGACAGTAGAAGATGACGTCATCAAGTGGTTCATCGTCCGCAAACCCCACACAATCCAAATGGTACCATCCAACCTTACACTGCAAAAACCAAAGAATTAGTTCTAGCAATTATAATGAAAACTTACCTTGGCATTGTCATAGAGAATCATTTTTCTCCCATCGTCTCTCCCCCAGCAGCTACAATAAAGCTTGTCATCGATCTTGGGGTTCATTGGCAGCCCGTCAATAATGATCTTGTTCCCCTGGTACTCTCTGAAGAGGGCAGTCATAATGTGCTTTTGGAGTTCATAGAGATCCCACTCCACGAGAAAGTCATGCTTCGGCTCAACATTTGCAAACAACTAGCTCAACAGGAACTTCAAATGGAATTTGTCTCTATTATCCTTGGAGCACACTTTCGGACTGTTTTTGAGCCTCTTCTTAGCTTCTTTCCAGAAGCAATTAAGTTTGACATGTAGAGCATTTGAAATTCTCTTTGACTCAATTTTAATCCCAACCGCCAAATGGCATCTAACTTGTTCCCACTTTGCTTTGAGCGTTTCCACATTCTTATTTTTGTATACAACCTTGATAGCACACCTTAAGTACTCTGCTAATAGGTACTAGGTCTTCCAGACCCTTTTAAATTGTTGATTATGACCCCGGGTGCATCCCCCACACTTGGCAGTGCGCCCAAGCCAGCCCTTCCGGCCAAGGATCCATAGCAATTGAGACTGGGTGTCCCCATCTTATTCACCACATCCTTAATGCCCTTTGCACCAAAGTGTTCAAGTTAGATATATTCGAAAAGGACGTTTAGTTCTTTGTGAGATCCATTTACTAACTTAAAAGTGGTGCTGCCTACAACAAATACCAATTCACAGAACCTTGGCACATCCTTTGCTGGAAAATGAGTCACAAAGAAGTTAGCTGCTTGTTCCGCCACTTCTAGAACAAACCACGAAGCTGTTGCCTCATGCAAACTGGAAGGGTCACCGAAGAGATAAACTGTCCCAAACTCTCCTCCCTTGAGCTCGTAAAAGAATCTTAATCTCCAACAAGTCTCCATTGAAAGAGACCAGATCTCCCAAGAGCCATAGGACACAGTCTCTGCAACAATAAAGGGCCCATGGCCAACCCCTGACGCACTTACTTGTAGGTACCTTACAACTGTGTGCTTGAATCCTTCATTCAGTCCTTCAATTCCTGTTTTGCCTCCACTTTTTTGTCGTTTTTGAGCTTGAAACCATTGAGAAGCTGGACAATCTGCTTTTCTTCTACTTCTGAGCTTTTCCTCTTTTCTAGCGCCCTTGCTACTACATCTGACGCACACACACATGCCATTTCCCACTGCTAATGTGCCACCCTAACTCTAATCTTTGATGACATGTCACTGTTGATGTGGCGTGTATACGTGTACGAATGGGTGATTCGTACCCATGCCGGAAAGTGATCACACAAAGTTAGATCTATTGTTCCAAGAACTCCGGAAGATAGTGTTAACTTACCAGTAACTTCGTGCCAAGGCAATGCTACTCCGCACGAATTCGCCCCTGCTGGAACTGTTGCTCGCCCTCTGCGAGAAGAACGTCGTGTTGGCCCCGGCGCCACCTATCGAGAGGAGGGTCTTGATGAGCGGATTCTTGCTCCTGACCAGGCTCGTACACTGTCGCGCGATATCGATGTTCTCCACCGGGATTTCCACCCAGAAAGTTGTGCTGTTGACACTCGCGAACGCAAAGCAGAGGTGCGTGTACACGTCTGTGCTGAGATCCGATGCTCTTGAAGACTTGAAGTTCTCACCACGGACAGGCACTCCATCCATGATTTCGAACTTTGCAAGTGTTTCACTTTTGTTGTAAGCGTTGGCACCTGAGCCGGTCGACTCGCACTTTCTAATCTCGATATGCGGACCAGAAGAAAGTAAATCTTCCCGACGATTACATCCTTTAAGTGGAATCTGGCACAGAAAAAGCACTCACGCTCAGTTGACACAAAGCATGTTTCCACGTATTCGAAACGCACTTGCTCTTACTGTACTCGTATTCGATATGCAAGCAATCCTCGATGCCGACAAAGAGAAAAACCTTTTTTAAAAAGAAAATTATCGAAGTTTTCACCTTGATACTGTTGTTCACGTCGGGGTGCACTAGAAGTTTTTGAACCTGGTAAAAACAAAGCGTAAGAGCGATGAATGTTTCTCCACAAGTATCTCATTACCCAGTATTCCACAATCTTAGGTACGTAGCTGCGAGTTATAGTCACCTTAAGAACATATCTGGCAAAACAATCCATTACAAAAAATATCCAAGCCGTGAATGTATACCTGAGCCTGCATTTCCACTGACGAAAACTCGAAAGGATAGATTTTCCTCTCGTGAATCACACCCGGAACATCGAGCTCCCTCACTGTAAAACACGAAAGGGAAGTATCAGATGACAATCTAGAGCAAAAAACAAACTCACACACCCAAGGAAGTGAAGTCGTAGAAATTCCCTCGGTCGAAGTAAAACTTTGGCAATCCACAAACCAAACAAAAGAAACGCAAAAACTAACGCACCTATTTGGCCATTCACGGTTTCTCAATGTGTATAGCTAGAGGATTACTGCCAGTTTCTAGGAGCAGGGGCGAGGGTTATACTGATTCCCTCCACACGCGACGTGTTTCACGATCGAATTTTTCCTCAGGTACTCTCACCGATGAGTTTCTCAATCTCTTAACTTTTGTTTTTTTCCTGCTGGCAGCCTCCTTTTAATAGTTTCATGTTTGAAGATTCATCCCAGCAGGTACCTAAAAAATCTGTTTTCTCAGACTAAGTTTTGGTCGCATTTTCCAGATATCTCTACTGCCGAATCCAAGTGTGTTTCGCCTGGATGAGGTATCCATTGGCTGCTGCACAACAGATATCCTTCGACATCTAAGCAGTGAAGAAGCGGCTCGAAATCCACCGGGCACCTCCAGCGATAGAATGTCGAGGCTGGGAGCACAGCTTGTTGGCCAAAGAGGGTATCAAAAGCTTGCTCCAAAAATCTACCTTAACACTGACTCTTGTATTGCTTTTCGTCCAGCTTTTATCCATTGTTTCCGCCAGCTTTAGGCACTTGTTTGAACCTCGCTGTCAATCCCAGCGCTTTGGACTTCCCTTGCACGCCAGATATCATCGTTCTATCGTCGGACTTGGTCCCTTTCGTCAAGGTAGAAGTTTCAAGTATCTCACTGACGTGATTTTCGTGGTTTTTCTTTTGCAGTCTTTAAGCTACACGCCTGGTGTGAAGCTAGCCACGCACAGAGAAGCTCACTACGTTGCTTCTAAATCCCGGTCGACTGGCAAAAGGGGCAATGGGAGGGACGTTTGTGGAAGCTATGGTGACACTGCCAAGCACTCCTCAACTAAGCAGCATTGGAGCTAGAGCAAAACTTTCCTTCATTAAGATTTGATAAGCACAGTGTGGTAAGGCTTTTGTCTCTAACGATTGGAGGCTATATGTTCTTAAATGTTTATGCTGAAGGTTATGGAGGTTGAAAGATATCAGAAGTTTCCTTCTTCCTCATTGGAGATCCAAGCCATTATCTCGGACACCTTATATCTTCGCAGCTGTGACGAAGTCCTTAATCTTGCGAATGCAGTGAACTGCAAAAGCCTTTGATTGAGCAGCGACTCGAGCTCCTGTACGCGAGCATGCTCGGGAGTTTACTATCATGCTTCTTCTGGAGGAATTAAAAACAAATTGAAGTAAGCGTTCTCTGGAAGTAAGTGTTTAGCAGTAACTCACACCACTGTTCAAGCTTGGAAGAAACAAAAAGCTATGCTTGTCGTTTAGCTTACCGCTTCTCTCGTCTTACCGGAGAGCAGCTTTGCTATTTACCACATTGCAGCGTTGGAGTTTTCGCTACAGCTCGTCTTTATCAGGGGGTGATGATGTAGAGCTCGTTTTGGTTTTGGTGTGCTGTGTCGTTGGCATTGCAAAAGGAATGGCTGCGTGTTTCTTCACAAACTGGACCAGGCCTTTTAAGTTTGTCTTTGCGTGAGCGGTGATCTGTGGCAAGGAGTTACACCGAGTTTGTAAAAGGGAATTGGACTTACAGGTTGGTTTTTCTGGCCCGCGGGGTAGAACAAAAATGCTGGATAAGTCGTCACCTATCAAGGGAAAAACGAAGGTGAGAAACAAGAATAGGCTACACTTTGAAAATATTACCTCTAGCTTGGGGTGCTCATTTGAAGATGCGTCAATCTGCGCTATGACAAGGGATGGAATGCCTTTGAAAAACGTCGCGAGTTTAGCTACTGTTTTGTTGGCTGTCTCGCACATTCCGCACCATGGGCTAGTTATCTGTGATCGAAAGCATGAGCCTCTTAGACAAAAGAGTGGACGTAAAAATAAGAAAACATCCAACCTGGAGAAAGACGTCTTTGGAATCATCAAGAACAATCTTCTCGAACGTTTTCCCAACAACAATTCGTAGATCTCTCTCGTCCTGCACAAATCCACGACCGTCAAGACAACCACGATTAAAGTCTCAGTACCTTGGAAGGGATAGGCTCTGATTTATAGTGTTGTGTAAGATCTCCAGACAACAAATTCTGGCAGAAAGCCTGGACATACAATGCTGTTAGAAATGCAACACTTCGTGAATATACTATCATTACGAACCAGAATGTTCTGCAGATTGATATCTTCCTCCAGAAGAAATTTTTGGCCATTGTCATAGTTGAAGGCAACGATCTGTTGTACGGCCGTATTAGATACAATGTGAAATGACAAAACGAGATCAAAACTCACAACAGGCTTCTCAGGTTGAACCCCGTACATCGAGAGAAATGGCATTGCAAAGTCTATGTCACTGTTTTCTACCACGAGAAAGATCAACTGCGAAAGGATAAGCTAGCTCTCAAGAACTTTTTAACAGACTCAAAGCACAGTACCTTGCCCTTGAATGCCATTGCAGCGTCCTCAAACAGAGGCAACACAGTTTTCACGTCGATTTCATTTGCAAACAGTAACACCTGCACAGGGATTTGAAAATGACACGCAAAGGAAAAAAACAATCAAACCTGAAGCTTAAGAGGACTGGAGTTTATTCTGGCAGCATTCTTAGACGTCATCCTTACAACGACAGGGAACTTGTTGAGCTCGACAAAATCCAGGAGATTTTGTGCACTAAAAGTTCCATCTGAAACAAGCATTTGTCTCGATTGAGAATGAAGATTGAGAATTGGTCTTACCGAAAGGAACATAAAACTCGGGCTCATTCTTCTGTATCCACACCATCGGTGGTTTACGAATACTCGAATGAAATGTCTGCGCCACATTGAGGCTGTTTGTTTGGATAAACGGTGTGCCAACTTCCTGCTTTGCAGCTCCGATAAAGCTCTTGTAGTCATCTCCCTGGACAAAACTTGATAAATCCAGCAAACTACGTAAGCAGGAGGACAAAGCTCACCTCAAATTTGTCGAAAAATCCGGCCACAATGACAGAACTATTCGCGAGAAAATTTTCCGCGTCTTTCGTTGAGACCACTGTAGAGGCTGGCGAGCCAGTTTTCTTTCTCACCCAGTCGATAATCTCCTCCCTGGTCAGAAAAATCTCTTTTTAGTTTAGAGCATGAAAGAGGAAGAACAAAAAGAACGAGAAAGAGGAAAATTTACCGACTTAGAGTCACCTCCCGAGTATGCTTGCTGGACAGATCCATTGACAAAGAAGAGCACTGTCGGGAATCCCTTGATATTGTAGAGCTTGGCGGTCTTTGGATTCGCAATGGCATCGATCTTGGCAAAGACAATGGCGCCATTGCCATCGCCATAGCCAGCAAGATCCAATGCTGCTGCTGCGAATTCCGGCAGCAGCGCCGCGCTCCTGCTACACCAGCTCGCGTACCCTAGAAGAAGAACATACTCCCGCGACGAAATCACGCGCGGCGCGCTCTCATCTGTGAGATCGGCCACGAAATTCATAGCCACATCGCTCCTGGGGCCTTCCACTGTGTCGAGATCCTCGTCTTCCAGATCCAAATCCTCTTCCTCTAGAGCATCGCGATCGACGCTCTCCAAGCCGTGAATCCCAAGCGGCAATAGGAGTAGCAACAGCAGCGCAGAGAGAAGCCATAGCGCCCGGAGAAGCTGCATTGCCCTGGATCGACCAAATGAAAAACCTCCAACGATACTACTAGAATATACGCTATTTTTTAAAATTTTAATTCACGAACCAAGGGACTATTCCAAGAATATTTCATGGCCTGTGTTCGTTCATTGGTTTGGAGCGTTGTCATTGTTATGTAAAATTTACACACAAAAATCCTCGGAAAATCAGCCAGAAAATTAAGACTGTTAATATCAATGTAAACAGTATATTATCAAATCAAATCTCAGAGAATGTTATATGTATTTGCTCTTCTGGTGTTCATTTTAGTTTAGGCAATTCAACAAGCAAATGCAGTGAGTATAATTATAAGAAATTTGCTTTTGTAGTTAACTTTGGGTTTGCATGTGTGGTGGATTAGGGATGTGCTCAAACTTAATGATGAGCACGTATTATGATGATAACTTGATAGCAACCTGCGGGGCCAAATCTGTTTCTGCTGTTATCAGCATTTGCATTGCCAACATGAATGGAACTTTGGTGGTTGCTCCCTTCGGTAGATATCGTGCTTCTTGCACAGGGCCTGTGTATCTCACATGAACTAAAATACAAGTTGGTCAATGCAAGAAAATAAATGGAAATAGTACTTCCCTCGATTTAGCCCAAATAATGAGCTATAGCATATATTATGGTTTATACTTTTGTAACTGCAAGCTAGAAATAACTGGGTAGAAACTATAATATTCAGCAGCACTTCATTGGACTAGTTTATTGCTAATGGTAGAATTTTATTTCATATATATATCTGTGTGTGTGTGTGTGTGTGTAAGAACTTATTATAAATTATATATTTTATTTTATTTTAAATTGATAAAATTTAAAGAGAAAAAATAATTAGATATGAAAAAGTAAATAATTGATATGTTGAGCATGTTTTTAGAACTTGGATGGATTCCTGAGGATATCATTTTTAAAAAAAACCTTTAAAAAAAGGTGTATTCAAAGGGTATAAAAGTCTTTCAAAGTATTTTTAGCATATATTTTATTATGTATTAAATTAAATTAAATTTTACTTTATTATAATTTAAATTTTTATATATTTTATATAGGTATAAATATATATCTATCTATGTGAGTGCTTGGAATATGGAAAGGAAATACAGAAAATGTGCATATCAATTAGCCCAAAAACCTTAACTTATATATAAGAGCGAGTGGCCCAAATTGAAACCAATCCGATAGCTATCAAAATCCCACTACACTAATATTAATATACGGCATTGTAGCCGTACACTTGGCCCTCACATCATCCCCTCCTCTCAAAATAATGGAAGACTATCAAGGTTCTCTTGAAGATAGGCCAGGATCTAGAGGAACGTCAAGAGGAGGTATCGACGGATCTATAAGTGGTATTAACTGCTCTTGATCCTTTTTTATGAAGCATTTCAACCGTTGCACATGCACAATCTTTATAGGATCGGCCTGCTAGACGTCATGCCGAACCTCATAAACTTATGGTCCAACTTGCCGCAACACCCAATACGGTCCTTTCCATTGCACAAGGAGCCCCTTAGATAAACCACGTATCGTAAGATGGGGAAAATAAACTAACACCAAATCATCCACTTTATACTCTGCAGGTGGATGATGATGAGAGTTGTACCGCCATTGTTGTTCCACTTGTACGTGGCCTAAATGTTAGGTAGACTCTACTCGGATAACTGGAAGAATGCTCGTCAAATACTGATCCTATAACCTAGCATCGGTAGCTCGTGGCAATCGCAAAGGTAAACCCAGCTCCGTTGGTAATATTGGATCATGACCATATAGAAGTTTATATGGTGAAGCACCAACAAAACTTTGCACCCCTATGACATATGCATACTGAAGAGACGGCAAATAACCATCCCAATCTGAATGCTGAAAGTTCACATACTTTGCAATCATCCCCTTGAATGTCCGAACGAGCCATTCCACCAGACCGTTTAATTGTGGATGATAAGCACTTGTGAAAGTGTAGCGTATCCCCAACCAAGACGTCAAAACATGAAATGCCTCAGCCATAAATGCAGGACCATTATCCGAAAGAATCCGCTCTGGACAAGAATGCTGGAACACCACTCGATTGAGGAGGAAGTATCTAACTGCAGTTGCAGAGGCGCTAGCAAGAGCACTAACTTCCACCCAACTATGAGACACAAAATCCCTAGGCCCCAAAGTGGAGCTGGAAAGGGTGCCACGTGGTAGTGGCCGAAGCGAAAGCCAAACGAGCGTAACACGTTTGGACTAAAAGCTTCGACTTGGAAGGTCGAGAGTGGGAGTGGAACTCCCAACAAAGTGCTCAAGGAACAAGCACGAAGCGAGCAATAAGTGAGACTCCAAAAAGGGACCCAAAAGGACCAACACATGACACGTAGAAGTGTCCAAGATGGAGTCCGAGATGGACCCGAGTTGGAGTTCGAGATGGAGTCCGAGGTGGAGTCCGAGGTGGAGTCCGAGATGGAGTCCGAGATGGACCCGAGTTGGAGTCCGAGATGGAGTCTGAGGTGGAGTCCGAGGTGGAGTCCGAGATGGAGTCCGAGATGGAGTCCGAAGTGGAGTCCAAAGTGGAGTCCGAGATGGAGTCCGAAGTGGAGTCCGAGATGGAGTTCGAGATGGAGTCCGAGATGGACCGAGATGGAGTCCGAGATGGACCTGAGATGGAATCTGAGATGGAGTCCGAGAAGGACCCGAGATGGAGTCCGAGGTCGAGACGGAGACCGGGACCGAGACCGAAACCGAGACCGGGACCGAGACCGAGACCGAAACCGAGACCGGGACCGAGACCGAGGCTGAGACCGGGACCGAGACCGAGACCGAGGCGGAGGCCGAGACCGAGACCGAGCCCGAGCCCGAGTCCGAGTCCGAGTCCGAGTCCGAGTCTGAGAGGGTGAAAGCCCAAAGCGTTCGTCTCCTAGACCCTGGGGGGTTTGGTGAGCTCCAAAAGTATAGTAAGGGGGAGGACTGCAGTGGAGCCAGTTTGGCTAGGAAAGGCCAGTTTGGCCTAGGAAGGGCCAGACCTAGTGTTGGGTGATGAACTGACCACTGGGAAATACAAGACTAGAGTGAATACAGACCAACAAGCGGGGTAGCTTGGTGAAGTGTTCAAAAGCCGGCTCTAGTTCCCCCGAGAGATCGACTGGCCGATGCTCCCAGTCCAAGTGTGGGTGGCACTACCTACTTGGATACCAGGCGTGGCTCAACGGAACCTCGCTCTAAGCCCATGGCTAGAGCACCCAAAGGTGGAAGGCGGGGAGAGTACCCAAGTGGCTCGCGTAAGGCCACAGTATTCTGAAGTGTTGTCCCCAAGTCCCAGACTATAGAAAGGAAAAGGAGCAGTCCTTTGGTGTGGTGGCCAAGGATATGGTCATGTGGTGAGGAAGTCCCAGAGGACCATGGGACTTAGTGGTCAAGCCTGTGGGCCTCGACCCAGTGGCAGTGTTGGCAAACACAGCCAAGGGCAAAAAGGGACCTAGCGGGGACTGACAGAGGGATATTGGGGAAAGCTGTTCCCCTTGTCGGTAGGCATCCTAACAATGCTAAGGAGTGGATCTGGGATGACCACTCACAGATGGTTGGCCCAGTCTTGGAGAGACGGGATTGTGATGCAAGTGGTATTGGACCACTAGTGCGGCAAAGGTGAATGGGCATGGCCTTAGCGTAACGGGCCGATATGTCAGTGGTACCTTTGGGTGTCGGTTTTGGGACCGGACATGTGGAGCACTTGGACTAAGTGCAAGGGATGAGTGGCATAGATGCCATCCTCGAGGCTAGCAAGTCCCAAGTCCTGAATTGGACTTCAGAAGGTTGTGAATGAGACTCCTCCAAGTGGTCAAAGGTGTGGTTAAGTGACTAAAGTATAATGGAAAAATTAGTCGCTTACACCAACGAGTCAAGTAGTCAGAAGCAATAATAATATACTCATTACCAACAGTCGACCGTGGAAAAGGTCCCATAAGATCAAACGGCCACCAACTCAAATGGACGGGAAATTGCAATTGACTCCAACCATCCTTCTGCAGCCCAAGGGGGAGTATTACAAGCTTGGCACCAAACGCAGCTATGCACATACTAAATAATATCACGTCGCATCTCCAGCCAATAGAAAAACCTGCGCAGCTTCTCACAAAATCCTCGTCTAGAAAATCCACAGAGGCTAGAACAACAGGCTTGTCAGAAACATGAGAAGAGAATGGAGAAGGAAGAGGAGTTCGAGAAAGGGCATCAGCATCAGCCATAAAACTCCCTGAACGATGAATAACATCAAAATCATATATCTGAAGCTTCAAAGCCCATCGAGTAGTACAACCAACCAGGTTCTTCCACTTCAATAATGAAGTAATAGCAGCATGATCACCTTCAAGTAACATTCAAGAACCATGTAGATATGCATGAAGTTTCTCGAAACCCTAAACTACTGCTAAACACTCCTCTGTTGTGGAGTAGTTCATTTCCGCTGGTTGTAATGTACAGCTTATATACACAATAGGATGGCGCTGACTAGGTACACTCAAGCTCTCTTGTATTAACACACCTCCAAGACCAATATCAGAAGCATCCACATGCAAAATAAAAGGTCGAGTGTAGTCAGGATATGCCAAAACTGGAGGAGTCATCAATAGCTCTTTGAAATCCCCAAACACCTGCTCACAATCTGGAGACCAGATGAAAGATGATGTTGATGACTAAATCAATGCTTGCAATGGTGCAATGTGATCAGAAAGATGATCCACAAAACAACCGAGATACTGCACCTTGCCCAAGAAGCGTTGCACATCATTCACACACTTCGGAGTAGGGAACTTTAGAATAGCCACAAGTTTGTCATGATCAATTTGCAAACCCTCACGAGAAATACGGTACCCAAGATAAGTTGTATCTTTGGACCCAAACACACACTTCGACCACTTCAGCTTTAAATCAACGTCACATAGCCGATCCAACACTTTACAAACATCATGAATGTTCTCCTCCCACATCCCCTCCAAGTGGATCAAAACATCATCAATGAAGTCAGCAGTCACCTCCAGCATATCACAAAAAACCCCGTCCATCATCTGCTAGAAAGTTGCTAGAGCATTGTTCAAACCAAACGGCATCACGAAGAACTCGTACAAACCAAATGGTGTACAAAAAACAGCCTTAGGAATATCTTTTTCAGCCATCGGTACTTGCCAGTACTCAGAAGCAAGATCTAGTTTAGTGAACCAACGACTGCGCCCCAGACGATCCAAGAGATCAGCAGTGTGAGGAAGAGGGTACACATCTGGGATCGTTACTTCATTTAACGGATGATAGTTGATGCAGAAATGAATACTCCCATCAGGCTTTGTCACAAAATGAGGTTCACATGCCCAAGGACTCCGCGACTTCTAAATAACACCCTTCTCCAACATCTCTTTGACATTTGCATAATCTTGATTTTCTTGGGTGACCGACAACGAATGGGAACCTTGATTGGATGAGCATCTCCGGTTGGAATTGGATGACATGTGGCAATCTTAGCCCCAGACGATAGGTCAAATTCAAAGAGTTCAAAATACTCTTTCATGAGCTGGTCCACTGCTACAACACAAAGATTGTCAGAGGGATCAGAAAAGGGAAGAGTAGAACAAGATAGAAACATAGGAGGAAATAGTGGGGGAACAAAAGTAATGAAAGGAGAGGTACAAGTAGAGGGACAAAAAGGTACAGAAGTGAGAGGAATGGATAAAATATAAGGAAGTATGAGATAAGGGGGAGAAGCCTCAAAGTCACACTTGGCATGATTGTGCTACAACCAATCCATACAAAAAATGAAGTTAAAAGCTTGACTTGGCACCACCCGCAACGACTGCAACTCAAGCTCGAGATCGCCCACACGCACAACTAGGTCTGTCTCATCCCGTGGACATGCATGTGTACAGCTGTTGCCATAAGGAATGAAAACTAGTTCCGCTGCACAATGCAAGTGTAGACGACAACATGTGGCAACAGGTTGAGCAATAGAAAATAAACTCAAACTTGTATCAACCAACATGGAGAGAATAATAGGAGACCACTTGTTATAAAAACGAGCTTAGAAAGTAAACACTGGATAAACCATTGCCGAGTGAACCCCTTGATGATACTCCTGAAAGAAAAATGGAGGGGTCACTGACTTATTCGCGCAAGGTCCCTCTATTATTCACACAACTCTTCGTTTCCCGAATGCATCTCGGTGTCCAAACCTTCCACTACAACAACACCAATGGGATGTTGCTAACGCCAAGGTCTCCATCCAGGAAATGGAGGTCACCAATTTGGAAAACACGACAACGCCGATAAGTATGACCAACTTCATTAGCGAACATCACAGCCACGACCACGTTTTCGCCCTTGTCCTTGGACTCGAGCAGTAGCAGCATCAACCTCCATTGGAACAGGACCATCACTCATAGGAAGTGGAGCTGAAGGACATGTAGCGAGAAGTGGAAGAGGCGACGTCTCATAACGTTGTGCCAAGCGAAGAGCATCGTCAAGGGTGGCAGGAGCAAGTGCATGCATAAGTCTAACAAGATCTTGACGAAGTGCTGGCCACAACATTCCTAGCTTGATCCGCTCCGACAGGCTTCGCAAGAAGCAAAAGACTTTAGAAACGAATGCCAAATTGCATCACCGACTCAGATGGCCTTTGGCGAAGACGATGCAATTGTTGGAAGGCATCATCACAGTCGTCGACATGGCCGAAGGCACGTTTGAAGACATCTGGAAGAACACTCCAATCCCCACGAGTGGCTGTGCTCAAACCATTATACCATTGCAATGTTGTCCCTTGGAGACACATGGGAAACTCATGCAAACGTTGAGCATCATCCCAAGAATAATATATGGCAATCACTGTGAAGTGATTGAACCAATAGTACACATCATCCCCAGGATTCCTGCGAAAGAACTCCGGCTGAATGCGAGGATTGGCACCAAGAGAAGGAGGAGTTGTACCACGTGTTGTGAATGCCGCTATCAATTGAGTTTGATTATTCAATTGCAAGCGCATAGCATTAAACAATTGGACCAATTGCTACTCTAGAGTCAAAAGAGGAGATTGCTGATCTGCTATGAAGATGAATGAAAAAGAAAGAGCAAAAGAAGAGAAATGATAAAAAAAAAGTAGAAAGAAATAATAGATCTAGACAATGCAAAAAGCTAGATTTAAACCAAAATCCCAAATTTAAGCATTCCTCAGGGACAATCAAAGGTGCCCCTTATCTCCACCAATGTGAGTGCTTGGAATATGGAAAGGGAATACAAAAAATATGCATATCAATTAGCCCAAAAACTCTAGTTTATATATAGGAATGAGTGGTCCAAATTGAAATCAATCCGATGGCTACTAAAATCCCATTATGCTAATATTAGTATATGGCATCGTAGCCGTACACTTGGCCCTCACAACTATAAATATATTTCATATATCATACAATATACTTAAGGGTGAAAATAACCTGTTGAACATAAAAGTAGTTGAAGTGCACACTCTAATTATGGATTAACTTGTTTTGTCAAGATTTTCTAGATAGTGCGATATATTTAAATAAAAATAATATCACTTTTTAAATTTACTGTGTATAAAAGTTACAAAATAGAACACAATTGTTTGTACCTTACAATTCATAAACATTTTGCAGAATTTGATGGTAGTTTTTTTTATTTTCATATGTTTTATATCTACCAAAAATTCCACTAAATTGCAAGAAGAAGAAAAATTACTAACTAAATGCGACAAGACTTTGGTGTAAAGGTTTTCAATTTATATAGTACTTTAGTCTAACTTAAGAGGAATATTTTATATGAGTGAACAGCCAACATTTATCTAAAAGTGGAGTATAATTCTCCACAAATCAAAGACTATTGGTAAGTTTCAAGATGGATAGTTTCATTTGTTTCTTTATAATTCAGTCCTTTGGAGAACAAGCAATATAACATCAAGGGGAATGGTCAAGGTCGTGATCTTTGCCACCATTCTCTTAAACATGAGCTCAACCAATTCTTCATTGCCAATGTGCTGCCCAATTGCACGCCCTAACACTGCTTTCCACTTCTTCACTACTGCAGTAGCATTCCAGGATTTGGGATCTGGCTGAGGATATGTGAAATTTGCTGAGTAAATCACTTTGAAATACTCTTTTACTGGTTCTAGTGCTTCCTGGATTTCTTCTATGCTGCGAACATATGTTGGGAGATTGAAGGTGTCCAAACTTTCCTGGCTCAAGAGCTCCTAAACAAAATTTGACGGTCAAATATTGACCGCGAAAGTCAACTCACCTCTTGTATGAGATCCTTCCATGATGCTTCAAGGGCAAGAGTAAGATCAACTGTGATCAACTCTTGAGTGAGTCGAATGGGAAACATGGTAACAAGGATGCCTCCACTCACAACTTCTTGAGCTCGGTGCTGGAGAAAGTTTGAGAAATCATCGCTAGCTTGTCGAGCAAAGGCCTCGAGTGCTGCTGGTGGAGAGAACCGATCGACAACCATGGTATCTTTGTTCCAGGCTGTGGAGTTTCTATCAATGATTTCATCGGGAATCTAACAAGAGACGAGCATGATTAGCTTGAGCTTTGAAAGAACGAGGTGTTACCTTGGAGATGTAGTGCAATGCATGGCTTGTCATTGCAAAGTGGATGGAAGAGCGAGGAAAGAGTCTGTGATAGAATGATCCGGGAACTCCACTGAAGAAGTATGGCTCGCCTTGGAGATGTGGAACTTTAGAAAAGAGCGTGTTGAAGTCATTGGCAGTGGTATCCGAGAAAATGGCTTGGATTTCCAAAGACGAAGAAGAAGAAAAGGGAAGCTTTTGATCTCTCAGCTGGATGATCTCTCGGGTGACAAAGTCTATGGCGTGGATTGTGTTTGAGCAGCCCAAGTCCGCAATTCTGATCACTTTCAAGGATGGATCAAGCAAGAGTGTATTGTTTGCCATGATTTCCTTGATTGTGGGCTGGACAGTCTTGAAGCTCTGAGCCTGAAGGGCTGAATTCTGATGGTAACTATCCTCTCCTAAGCCGCCTTGCATCCTCTTTAATCTTGATGCACAACTTGAATTACAACACTACATAGAAAGATTCTTTATAAATGAAACGAACACACTTGTATGCTTGGCAAAGGAAGAGTGATCCAAATCATTTAGGAAACATCGACTTCTTAGTGGGCCACAGAAGTCACAAATTCCGCGTTTCAGAAAAACTCAATTGGTATCTTTTGGAGTTTTGGTTTTCAAGATATCCATCCAAATTCCAGCCATCTCTATCACACTAGAATTCACACCATTTTCACTTCCTCTGAAGAAGAGTAACATCACACAAAGTCCTGAGTTTGGGCAACGTTCTCTTAAACATAAGCTCCACCAGCAATGTGCTGCTCAACAGAATTCTTGGCTACAGCTTTCACCTGTTGGAAGCCACGAAAATGCATGGGAAAGTTAAACATGTTCAACTCTACAAAATAGCGTTGACTCGGTCACACAAATTTTTACCATCGTTGACTGATGTGATGGTGTGCTTGACCTGGTGGGACTTAGAGAAACATCAAAAGATGTCTTTCTCGGTGGTCGACAAAGTTGGAGAGATCATCCCTGGTTTGCTGAGCAAATATCTCGATTGGCGGGGAGAATCCGATTGACGTTTTGTTCCAGGCTCCAGAGTTCTTATCCATGACTTCATCAGGAATCTAGCAGGAGATCATGCGGGATAACGAAGGATAAGTTGACATTCCTCTGATTTATTCATTTCCCAATGAAAAACTATTATATAGTGAAAAGTTATCCATATAAAATTTGTAACTTTTTTAAGAAAATGACTTGGATTTCCAAAGAAGAAAAAGAAGAACAAG
Source organism: Selaginella moellendorffii (assembly GCF_000143415.4). NCBI lineage: Eukaryota > Viridiplantae > Streptophyta > Lycopodiopsida > Selaginellales > Selaginellaceae > Selaginella > Selaginella moellendorffii. The sequence continues at coordinate 37,223 of NW_003314439.1, read as the reverse complement.
GAAGCTTTTGATCTCGATCTCTTGAGCAACGAAGTCAATAGCAGTTTTGAGCAGCCCCACAGCAATTCTGATCACTTTCAAGGATGAAAAGATGCTGACCGGATGCATGGATCAAGCAGCTGTTCACACTGTCAAGATATCGAAAAAATGGGCTGGAGAAACACAAGATGATCATTTTTCCAATTGACTTCGAATGAGAAATCTTCCAGGAAAGACTGATCCTACAAATACAGTAAAAAGACAAAGCCAAGGCTTATCTACAACTCACCTAAGAGCCCTCCATGTTTCTTGTGAACGTTTCGATATAAATCTTGGAAGGACAAAGCCAAAACCAAGGTCAGTGAAAGAAAGGTGGTGTGTAAGAAAATGGCTGGCCTGATCTTCTTCGTCAAGGTGTCGTTTCTTCTCTTGGCGCTGCTGGTCGTGGCGGGAGGGGCTTGCACTGATCCCGATCTTCCCGAGAAATCTCTCCCTTGCATCGATGACGGCAAAGCTCTCGATTCTCCAACCAGTCAGTGCTGCGTCGCCGTGAGAAGCCTCAGCCTGGATTGCTTTTGTAGCTTGCTGGAAGGGACAGTCATGGCCCAGAGAGTGAAGACGTATATCGCTGCTTGCAGCCTGGTCGTTCCACCGGGCTTTGCATGCACTTGATCTAAACAACTATCTTGTAAGTTTTGGAGAACAAAAATGCTTACTTTTCTTTTTGAGATTTATTTCGTGACTTTCATTCTTTCCGGGAGTTGGATTCCAGCTCTATGGATCAGCTCCTGGGCAGCCTGAGCCGCAGTCTTGAGAATTGTGGCCTGGAAAATGTGTGTAGGATTTCTGTAAGTTAATACAAATGAAATACCTCTTCGATTGTTAGTATCTTTCGGTCACGCATTATCCAGACACCGTCACAGATCACAGACTCAATGTTCTCGCTCCTCATCGAGTAAACGAGGCTCGAAATCCTGAAAAACGAGAGAGATGAAAAGAGCCTTTGAGCTTGAGGAAATCTGACGAGTTTCTTACGGATCGTGGAGAGGTACCATCGACCACGTCTGTGGATTGATCACTACAAAATCAGCCTGTGAACATCGTCAGAGCTAATTCACAAGAAAAAAAAATAAAAAAGTTTTAAGTGCAACCTTTTTGTGGACTTCTATAGAGCCGATTTCATTGTCCCACAGAACGGATTTGGCTCCGTTGATGGTAGCCATTTCTAAAACCGTCTCCGCTGGCAATGCAGTGGGATCAGTTGTTCCTCTGGTGTGAGCCAGCTTTCCCTTGTTTATCAGGGACGCTAAGTACATCTCGTCCACTGCAAAAATCGCCAATGACATCAGTGCCAATCAAGTCAAGTAGCACAACAACCGATACAAACCCATGCTCATTCTGTTGTTTGAGGGAGCACCATCTGTTCCAATGGAGACACAAACACCTTGCTCTAGCATTTCTTGAACGGGACAAAATCCCAGCATGCGCATAGCGGAAGCAGGACAATGTGACACTTTAACTCCGGATTTTGCCATCATTTTGACCTGTAGAAGAGCACACAGTTTTGTTTCCAGCACTCGAAAATTTCAAACTTGCACACATACCTCGCCCTCGTTGATCCATACCGAATGTGCAGCCAAGAGATTTTCACCAAGAACGCCAATCCTGTCTAAATGGGTGACCGTGCCGTTCTCTACGCCCCTTGTTTTGATAACGTACTCGTTTTCGTAAGGAATCTCTGAAACATGCTGTGCACGGCCATACTTGAATCACCAAAAGGAACAAAATGACAGTTTTCCATACCATGTGTATTCCAGTGTTATACTTGTCGGCAGCTTCTTTAGTACGCAGCAGCAATGCATCGGTAGCGTTCATAATCTGTCGTAAACCAAACCACACGCGTATACGCCCCCCAGCACTACCATTTAAACTCTTGTATAGCTCTTCCTGGGCCTGTGTAAGTCCAGAAGAAAATCATTCCAACGAAATAAGCTTGAAAGCTCGGGTTTGCAAACCGTGAGACAGGAGTCAGTTGTCTCGGTTGCCCACGAGCTCGGCAAGCCTTCCCCAGAGTCCATCGTTGAGCGTGTCAAGCACGCACGAATTCCCAGAAGCTCTACTGCTCGAGCCATGGCCGGTACATGCTGTCCGCCAGCTTCAGCGAAGCAAGTTACCTGACAAAGCAACATGCAAAGTTCTCTTGTAAGAGATCAAAGCTAAAAGAAGAATGCGAAGCCTGTAAGAGATCGGAGAAGTTTGATAAACAGCAAAGAAGCATATAAACAATCCAAACCAAACAATCCAGCACAGAGAACAATGTGAAAGATCACAAAGAAAACGAAAGAATGCCTGGAAAGTGATTGATCGCATCAAAGAACACGAAGAACAAGCCCGTGAATTAAGGCAGAAACATGGGAGGAAGAAACAAGGGGCAAAGCAAAACCAAAGAAAGAAGATTTCACTTACGCCAGATCGAATGAGTTCTATCCCACAGAGCAAAGTGGAGAGAAAAGAATCGCTGTCCGTCATGCTCGATTCGTATGGCCAGATGCGCTTGTGGAGCCAGGTGAGAAGATCGACATCATCGGCAATTCCCCGGCCGAGCTGCTGCGATGTGTGTACGTGAGTGTTGATGAGCCCTGGCCGATCCCATCGCGCCGCGAAAATTTTGAGAAACCGAGAGAAAAATGGAGCTCACCAGGTATGATCAAACGACCAGAGAGATCGACAATGTCGTCCGCACCGCTCGCAAAATCGGCCAGAATCGCCTGATCCTCCCCAACAGCAATAATCCTGTCACCGCGCATCGCCAAGCCGCCGCAAGCGTATACATTTCGATCGCCATCCATGGTGACGACGATCGCGCCATGGAGCACTGTCAAGCGATCGATCTTCTCACTGGGAAGCGCCATAGCTTAAGCCAAAGAAGAACCCTATAATGCGCATCTATTTTATTCTCCTTTTGGCCTTTACCTTTAGGCTTTACCTTTACCTCTACTTTTAGGGCTCTTGCTTTACCTTTAGGCTTCTTCCCTTAACTATGTTTTTAGGGTTCTTCCGCAGGGTTCGGATGCTCCGCGGGAAGCTCGAAGGAAGAATTTTTTTCTTTTGTGATAGCTGGGCTATCACACAGAACTGAAAGGCGAGCAAAGACCTGAAGCAAAGAGCTATTGATCTTACCTCCAATAGTGAGTCTCTGGCAGCCAAAAATCCTCTTCTTCACCCTGCAGTGCTTGCAGTGATAAAAGCGCTCTCAGTTTAATATTTTTGAAAAGGATTCTACCTCTTTCACGACATTCCCTTGGCCCCTAAACTCCAGTAAGACGTTGTCCAGCTTCCATACTCGTAGTTCGTGTACCAGTCAGAAAACGTCTCAAAATCTCTTCAAAAAAGACTTGGTTCCTTGCCTTTGTTTGTCTTCCATGGCTCTCCAGGCTTTAGCAGGAGTAGACGTGATATCCTCTGGCGACGCATAGATGAGCGCCGCGTTCGTGTATGGCAAGGATGTCGTGCCAGGAACCAACGAGTCTACGTCTTTAGCTGATTTGGTTCTGCGATAGGAAGCTCTACGTCTTTAGCTGATTTGGTTCTGCCGCCATAGGAATGAACTTGAGCAGCAACTCCATTGTAAGTCCCAAAGGAGAGTCCGACGCAGCCGAGAATGTGACTTTGTCCCAGGTAACGGAAACGAGCTGTCATTCTGGCCTGTGACATGAATGTCCAAGTTTGAGACTCTTTAAAAGCTCCTCAGCTGCTGCAGCTCATTCTGGGAGAATGCGAGCACTGATACTGAAGGATGGAGCAAACTCCAGCAAATGTGTATGTGCAGTGACGATGGTGGTTGTCCATTGTTGCCGCTGCACCAGTGAGCCCTGCAGCAGCATAGCCACCAAGTCCGTCAAGGATATCAGAGATTCATCGTATTGGTGCCACCGGCGGAGATAGCTTGCCAGTAGTAAACATCTCGCTCTTGTACGTACTTCCGGCCGTTGCAGCAAGTTTAGGATGGAGCTTCCATGCACCCTCTAGTTCGGGACGGAGAACTTCTCCACGTTCTCATCCAGTAAAACAGTGCTGAATGAATTCCCCATGATATGTCTAATTGCTCACTGATCGTGTTTGAAATTTCCCCATAAATGTAGAGGCAGCACGCAAATGTGTCAAGATATCAAGCATGTGTACCCGAGCCGGCACCCTGCGTGTCCAGTGAGACTGGAGAGAGTGATGGACTTGAAAATGGGAAGCTCGATCGAAAGTTGTGAATGGTCCGTTCTCCTTCATGCTCACACCCGGACCACAAACTCGATAAAAGATGAGTCCGTGTCAGCAAACTTTTGGGCAGCGATGGCTATCGCATGGAAGCTAAGAACTCTGTTTGCAGACAAGTTTGTTCTTGAGGGAATCTTGATTTTGGAAGAGAGTTTGAAGCAATTGTAGCAAATATCTCAAGGAAAGATGAAGTTGAATTATTTACAAGAACTCCTAAAACCCATAAAGCCCATAACGTAAACTAAAAAATCTAAGATTTGATTGTTTTGACTAAATATCTATGGAGGCGTAGAAGTATCAGTAATAAGTGGTAGGATTTGATAATTATGAGGTAATTAAATAAAATTTTGGTATAATTGATTGGATTGTTGGAAATTAACTTTTTGAGATTTATTTTTGAGATAAAAAGAAGGTTAAATATATATTTTGAGAGATAAATTGTTTATGTTGCAATATAGTGAATGTCTCATAAAAAATGCTTATTGTTCAAGAAAACACATTATTAAAACACTTAAACACCTTAAACACCAAAGAAGTAATATGTAATATCATAAAGGTATTAAATAAAGCCCAAGATATTAATCTCTTAGAGAATAATAAATAAAAAGTGCTATCTAATGTTAAAAGTTGAGGAAAACTAAAGAGGGGGAAATCTGTGTATTCAAAATGGATAATGCCAAAAGAATTTTGGTAGGTTTAGGTAACTCTGGTCCAATAGTAAATGGAACACTGGTAAATAGTGGTCCAGGCTAGTAATAGGAATTTGAGGTAGTTCTAACGTGTGAAATTTTAAAATGAATATATCCAAATTAAGAAACCACTCCACTAAAATGATTAAGCTCCTCAAAGTTCATGGGGTTCTGTCAAACCCAAGAAATCTTTGCATTCTTTTCATGCCTCTTATGAAAGCTGGCATTTTCACGTGCTACCTTTGTCAATCTCATCAGCGTATCACTTCTCATTTAGGTGGATCTGGATCTTTCAACCATGAAGAACAAAGAGAAGAGATTAGCATTGCTAAGCATTTGCTGCAGGTTGGCTATAAAAGTGTAAACAAAGCGCATGCAGTGCTTTACGTAATGCTGGGACTTTCTGGCTAAGTGGACGAATGTTGTTTCATTCACTCTTGTGATGCTATTTTCTTATCTCTAACCAACATTCTGTTTCTTATTGTGATTGTAACCTGATGCCAGCATTGACATTTACCGAAAGTGCAATTAATTACATTTGGCAATATGTCAACAATGCTACATAAAAAGCGTGCTTATGACTCAAACTTGTTCTTCATTTCTCCAGAATTTAAGAGGATGGGTGACCGGAAAGCAGTGGATTCGAATGGACAGCAACGGTTGCAGTCGATGAAAAATCTCCACTGGATCAAAGGGCTGTGGATCAGTATTTCGATTTGCAGAAAGACTATCTGCAACTGATAAGCCAAGTGGAACGTGGGTTTATGGGAGTCCGAGTTTATCCGTTTTGTCATCGAATTCCACTATCAAAGTCACCATGAGGCAGCGATAGTGCCGTCTGAATCCCGTTTTCATGAATTGGAGGAAGAAAGAGATAAGGCTGTTCTGAGGATCCTCTTGCAAGTAACTGCGATCTGGCACAAAGCATGGGAGATTTTCCGAGTATATTGGTGGATGGCAAAGACGAGAGACTTCAAAATGCCGCCACTATTGTCCGCCAGCACCAAGGTCAACTATGCATTCACCAGCTCCAGAGGGACATGCACAACTTGTACGACGTGTCACTACAGAGCCTCCTGTTCGTTCTGGAGACGCCGCTGGTGCCTCCTGGGGATCTAGTTGCGGTTATTTTCAAAGGCATGGAGGCGGCTTAACAAGTACGTGGTTTTGGAGCACAGCGGACACTCGCAGCGACACATGGTTATTACTATTGCGATACGACGCAAGTAGGCTTGTCGCTGCTGGGAGGCCTTTCAGAGAGAGTGATATTCTTAACGGGGATGAACGCACAAGGAGCTGGTTCAGCTGCAAGAAATACCGAGGTTCGCCTTGTCAACTTTTCCTCAGCCGTTTCGGCACTTGAACAGCTTTCAAACTCCTCCTCGGACTTGACAACAATTCTTGCAGATCAAAGGACTCCGCCTCAAGATCCCCCAGCGCCTACAATAGCGAATCCAAACCCCTAGACCAAAATATTTCTATGTGACCCCGTGTCGTATTTCCTCATGGTTTTTCTTTTGTTTTTAGCTTCAGGATTTCGTGCTTGGCATACACTCTTTTCTGTGATAAGTTTTTGCATTGTCAAAGATCCAAAAGTTTATGCAAGACTCACACAATACAAGCTTCGAGCTGTCCTGGAATGATACTCGAAAGCCAGAGCATCCTCGCATATCTTCCATTTCAGGCAGGCTTTCGATGGCAGAAACTTGACCCTCTTTGCAAAATGTGGAGTGAAGATCAGACGTTTTCAAGAATGTGTGATGACTTTGATAACTTCGTGGAGCATCTCAGCAAATTTTGATCAACACTTCATTGATCCCACAAGCATACTACAAAATACTACAAAAATACTTCAACTACGCTATTGCGGAGCTAAAGGGGTGTAAATGCAGCACGGTCGGACGTGGCCACAGCTTCTTGGGAATTCATGACGCCTCATGTCGAAAGCCACAGGCCATAAGAAGTAAAAGTCGTCCAAGGAAACAAGCAGGTTGACGCCCGCAGTAAACCATTGCAAGTGGTATTCTGGAACATTGTCCCCACGATAGTCATGAAGCTGCTTCACCACCACACCACTGATCGCCTTCAGGAGCCCACTCTCATGGTCGACCTCCAGCAGCGCCAGCCCCCCATCATCCATCCGACTGCCTAGGGCTGCGGTGTTGTCAATGCAGCACAGCGCGGCCACCATGATCCTCGGCCCAGAGCGGAAAGGAAACGCACGGCAGTAAGTGTAGCCGGCCAACTCCTCTGGCTTGGGAAACACCAGCAAGCCCTGTTTGCCTTGCTCAGAGATGCCGACCCCGCTCCACTCGCCGCTGCTCCAGTCGTAGGCCTTGAGCCCGCCATCCCAGAAAGCAAACTCACCCGCGACGTCAACTCCCAAGCGTTGGTGCTCGAGTCGAAGGTGTGGAGGTGGTGGTGGCCATGCTCGCCAACGTTTGTGTGGAGGATGTGGACCCAGAACCGGCTATCGTCACCTCGCACTTGCAACCTCGTCTGGCCATGTCTGTATGACCAGTCCTGGTATCCGATGGAGGCATCCATGGGCAGCGTCAAGGCGGGAAGGATGCACTGAAGGCCGGTGACCGGGTTGCACACTGCGGCGCGGAAGCACCAGTCGAAGTCGTCGAGGAGGCCGCAGATGAGGCCTGAGGGCGACGAGGACAGTGGGTGTAGTGGCGAGGGAGGAGCGTGTTAGACACCACGGCAACCAGCTCCTCGTCTGGGTACCAAGTCAGCAGGGGCCATTTGTGGCTTCCCCATAGCAAACACCAATCTACTAAAATTATATGTTATCTCCACATTACTTCATTAGTTCACGTGTCGTTTAAAGTTTGCCTACCCTAGATTCGTGTGGAATGTTCTATTTGAAACTATTTCTCGCCCTTTACCTCTGTTTTTAGGGCTCTTCCCTTACCTTTAGGGTCCTTCCTTTAACTCTGTTTTTAGGGTTCTTCCGCGGGTTGGATGCTCCGGCGATGGGCCGCGGCCGCGGCATGCAGGACTAGAGCGCGATTGATCGCTGCCGGGAAGCTCGAAGAAGACGAGGAGGATGACGATGCAGGGAATGCGCGGAGGAAGAGCCGTGGCGAGGATTTCCGGGAGCTTCAGGAGTTTCTCAGGATCATCGATGCCAGGGACGAGCCGTTCGATGTGGATTCCTATCAGCACGTCTTGCAGCTGTGCACGCGGCTGCGCGCCATGGCCGAGGGCGCCAGGGTCCACGATCACATCCGGCGGAGCCGGATGGAGGCCGAGCGATTCGTCGGCAACGATCTCGTCTTCATGTACGCGGCATTTGGGAATCCGGGCGAGGCGCGCCGGATCTTCGATGGCCTCGGCAGCCACAACGTCCTCTCCTTCACCGCGATCATGCGCGCCTATGTCACGGCCGGGGATCCAGACGAGGCGCTCAAGATTCTCCACCTCGCGCGGCTCAAGGCGTTCAAGGCCGATCCGTCGATGCTCGCCATGGCCGTGGAGGCCGCTGGGATGAAGCGCGATCTCTCCCTGGGGCGATTCTTCCACGACACGATCCGGCGCTGCGGGTATGATCTTGACGCCGGGGTTGCGATCTCGCTCATCGGGATGTATTCCAATTGCGGCGAGATCGAGGCCGCCGTCCAGGCGTTCGATCGCGTCAAGAGATTTCACAGGGTCTTGGTGTGGAACGCTTGCCTCGAGGCGTTTGCCAGGAACGGGGATCTATCGCGGGCGCTGGGGATGTTTAGAGTGATGATCTTGGAGGGAATGCCGCTCAATCCTTCCAGCTTCCGGATTGCGCTTGGAATTTGCCGCAGCGCGGAGGATTTGTCGATCGGGAGGTTGATCCACTCGTGCGCTAGCAGCAGCAGCTGTGATCTCCGCCGCGATCTGGCAGTGGAGCTCGTAAGGATGTATGGAATTCGCTGTGGATCCCTCGACGAAGCCGTGGAGATCTTCCAGAGGATTCATAAGAAGGATCTCCAGGCTTGGAACGCGATGATCCGGGCCTATCTCACTCACGGACACCGGATCAAGGCGCTCGAGGGATTCACGCGGATGTGTTTGAGCAAGATCGTCCCGGACAGAGAGAGCTTCCTCCTGGCGCTGGATTCCAGCCCCGGGCTCAAGGATTGCAAGATGATCCACGCGCTGCTGGTGAGGAACCGGGTGGAAATCTCCGACGCCATCCGCGAGAAGCTGGTTGCTGCCTATGGATCGAGCCGGCCGGGGCGAGATGGGCAGAGGGCGATGGCGAAGATCCACGAGAGAATCCTTGGCTGGGATAGGGAGAAGCGCGAGGAGGAGAGCTACGTCTTTAGCTTCTTCGACTTCCAGGACTAAGTCTCGGGTTCGAATCGCCAGGCGCGGGGCCAGGGTTTATGAAGAACCCTAAGGGTTTTTCCTCGCGATGAAACGAGCGCGATCGACTGCTGCTGGGCTGCTGGGTAAGATCACGAGACTCCAATTGGGCTGCATTGTTACTGATTCCTCTTTCCAGGGCGATTTCTCCGGCAGTGCCAGCAGCAGCAGGGATCGAGAGGGGTCTCGACTGGGCCAGAAATTCTCTCTAGTCCACTGATCTCGACTTTTCTTCCTGGAGTGAAGTATGGCACCGCGAATGTCCTGGCGGAGCAGTACAGGATCCAGTCCCAGACCGCGGGAAGCAAGCTGGATCATCTGGGTGATCGACTGGAGGCGTTTCTTCGAGCTCCAAGCAGCGATGTGGTCTCCTGGACGAAAATTCTGGCAGCTTGCAACGAGCACAGGGACTACATTGGAGCTCTGGACCTCTTCGATCGGATGCGCGAGCAAGGCGTGGTGCCGGACAGGATTTGCTTCGTGACGGTGCTCGACTCGGTGATCGGGCTGGGAGATATCGCGCAGGGGAAGAGAATCCACTCGATGGTACTGGATCGCGAGCTCGAGAGAGATTCGATGGTCGGGACCGCGGTGGTGAAGATGTACGCCAGGATCGGAAGCATCCAGGACGCTTGCCGGGCGTTTGATCGGATCGACCAGCCGGGAGTGGCGGCATGGACTGTTCTCGTTGGAGCTTACTGCCGGCTGGGGAGCTTCAACAGCGTGATGCAAATCCTGGAGAGGATGGAGGCCGAGGGAGTGAAGCCCAACGAGGTGACGTTCATCACCATCCTGGATACTTGCAAGAACCTCGCGCTGGAAGATGGCAAGAAGATCCAGGCGCTGGCGAGCGAGCAGCAGCAGCGCAGCCTGGACGCCAGCGCCAGGATCGGCACTGCAGTGATCGGGATGTTCTCGCGGTTCTCGAGCATGATCCTGGCGAGGGAGGCGTTCGACAAGATCTCGCAGAAGAGCGTCGCGGCTTACACGGCGATGATCGCCGGCTACGCGAACAACAAGCAGCCGAGGGAGGCGTTGGCGATCTTCCAGGAGATGATCCGGAGGAGGGTGGCGGCGGACAATCTCGTTCTCGCGGTGGCGATCAGCGCCTGCGCGAGCATCCCCGATCTAGAGGAAGGGAAAGCTCTCCACTGCTCGGCGATGGATCTTGGCCTCCACCGCGACGACGTTGTGAGGACCGCGCTGGTGGACATGTACTCGCGGTGTGGATCCATGGAGGACGCGAGCGCGGTGTTTGGCGAGATCGAGAGGCCGGATACAGTAGCGTGGTCGGCGATGATCGCCGCGCTGGGGCGGCACGGCGATCCTCGCGGCGCGGTGGCGATGGCGGCGAGGATGCAGCAGGATGGGTGGCGGCCCAGCGGCGCGACGATGGTGGGCGTGCTGGCGGCGTGCGCGCACGCCGGGATGATCGAGGAGGCGGTGAAGTTCTTCGTGGATATGGCGGTGGATCACGGGCTGGCGCGCGAGAGGGAGCACATTGGCTGCCTGGCGGACGCGCTGGGGAGGAGAGGAGAGCTCGCGCTGGCGGAGGAGCTCATCCGGGCGATGGCAGCGGAGGAGTGGGACGAGAGGATCTGGCACTCGCTGCTGGGGAATTGCCGGAGCTACAACGACATGGAGCGCGCGAATCGCTGCGCGGACGTGATCATGCGGCTGGATCCAAAGACTGATCCTCTGGGCGGTGGCGGGATGATCACTGGCGGAAGAGCTCCCGCGAGGTGGGAGGATGCCAAGCGAGTGAGGAAGCTCATCGCGGCGAGGGCGATCAAGAAGGAGCCCGGGAAGAGCATGATCAGCGTCAAGAACAACGTTCGTGGCTTCGTCGCGGGCGATCGATCGCATCCTCACACCAAGGAAACGTATGAGGAGGTCCACAGGCTCACCGATCTGATCAAGAAGGAGGGATACATCCCCGACACGAGGTATGTTCTTCACGATGTTCCGGAGGATCAGAAGGAGAGATTGCTGTGGTATCACTCCGAGAGGCTGGCGATCGCGTATGGATCGATCACGACGCCGCCAGGGACGGCGCTGAGGATCATCAAGAACTTGCGAGTTTGCGGCGATTGTCACACCGCGACGAAGCTCTTTGCGAAAGTGATGCAACGGGAGATCATCGTGAGGGATAACAGGAGGTTTCATCACTTTGCGAAGGATGGGACGTGTTCTTGCGGAGATTATTGGTAGCCTAAAGGTTATAAGATCTTTCTATTTGAAACTCCCACCTAGGGTATATCTTTATCGCATAAACCCTAAAACGCCGCGTTCCAGGGTTTTAGGCGAGGGTTTTAGTCGCGAGAGAGGGCGCCCGGGCAATGAGGCAGGCGCGCGGCGCGATCAGGGCTGGCTTGCGAGGTATGTGTGCCGCTAGAGCTTGTAGCGCACTGTCCAGGTTTTCTTGCCGGGATTGTGATGGAAATAGGCGGTGCGGGCAATGCCTGCTGCTGCCAGGGTCGATTGGCATGGATTTCGAGGTCTAGAGGATGGCCAGTGTCGCATTCTAGCGGAATGAAGCAGCATTTGCTTGTAGATCTTCCATTTCTAGCGTTTCTTACCGTGGGCACACGGATTTCCTTTGCTTGCTCTACCACTTTGATTTCCTTTGCGTGCTCTACCATTTTGATTTCCTTTGCTTGCCCGTTTTGATTTCGTTTGCTTGCTCTGCCATTTTGATTCTGTGCTACCATCTTCTAGAAGTTCTCTAGATTTTTCAAGTTCTAAACGTTGGTGTTCTTCGTTTGGATTTTCCAGGATGGCGCCAGTGTATGCAAGTCCAATTTCCATTCCAGCAGACGATCAGGCAGGCCAGCGCCGTGGCTGTTCCAGCCTACACTCCTCCGCCCTTGCCGACCGTCAGGCAAGTCAGTGGAGTGCCGCCGCCAGTTTACACTCCACACACGGCTCCCATTCCTCCGGGGATGTGGGGGAAGTTCTTCATCATCCCCCGGCACATCTCCGAGGAGCCCGCGGGTCGCAAGCTTGCAGAACTTGGAAGTAAGATCGACGCGTTCTTAAAACTTCCCAACAAGGACGTTGCGGCCTGGGCACAGATTCTAGCAGCTTGCACCGAGCACCAGGAATACGTTGACACTCTCGACCTCTTCTACTACATGAGGAGAGAGTCCGTGGTTCCGGACAAGGCTTCTCTGCTCGCTGCAATGGAAGCTGCGGTGGGACTGGGTGATGGCGCGGAGGCGAGAAAAGTCCACTCGCTCCTCGTCGATGGTGGTTTCGACTCGGATCCAGAAGTCAAGTTTGCGGTGATGAGAATGTATGCAAAAGTTGGCAGCATCCAGGAGGCATGCAATGCTTTCGACAAGATCGAGAATCCAGATGTGAAGGCTTGGACGACGATGCTCGAGGCCTACTGCCGGCTCGGGAAGTATAACGCGGTGCTCCAGATCTTAGATGTGATGGCCAAGGAAGGAGCGCCGCCGGACGAGGATACTTACGTTCTCGTCGCTCAGAAATCCAGGAACATTACAGTGGATGAAGCCAAGAAGCTCCAGAGGCTAGTCGAGGAGAAGATTGGGCTGAGCGCCAAAGTCGGGACCGCGATCATCAACATGTTCGCGGAGAAGTTTGGAAGTATGATCCTTGCTCGGGTGTGCTACGACGCGATCGAGGACAAGAAGGTGTCCGTGTTCTCGGCAATGATGAAGGGATACCTGGCTCTCAACCAGTATAGGGACGCGATCGACATTGCTCACGACATGCTGGAAAAGGGGGTGGAGCCTGACGTGTTCGCTCTCGGCTATGGCCTCACGGCCTGTGCCGGAGCGCGAGAGGTGGAAGAAGGCAAAGCTCTGCACTACACGGCTATGGAGTACGACAAGCACGAGGACATCTTCGTGAAGAACGCGATGGTTAACATGTACTCTCGCTGCGACTGCCTGGACGAGACCAAGTTGGCGTTTGAATCATCGGAAGAGCACGACGTCGCGGCCTGGTCCGCGATGATTGGAATCCTGGGAATGAAGGACGAGAGCGATCGAGCGCTCAAGCTGGCCAGGATGATGCAGCAGGACGGGGTGATGCCGGACAAAGTTACGTTCGTGGACATCCTCACGGCGTGTGCTTACGGTGGTCACCTCCAGGAAGCTGGCCGCTACTTCAAGGACATGAAGTTCGACTATGGACTGGTCCCGGAGATGGAGCACTACGTCGCTCTGGTGGACACGGTTGCGAGGAAAGGCTACCTCCAGGAGGCCGAAGACCTGATCCGGATGGTGCCGCTCCAGGTGAACGAGATCATCTGGTTCGCGCTGCTCGAGTGCTGCAAGTCCCAGAACGATGCTCCGCGGACGCAGCGCGTGGGCGAGATCATCATGAAGATCAACAACAAGCTTGATCCGCTGGGAACCGGAGCTCACAGGGTGGCGGCGAGATGGGAGGAGGCCAAGCGCGTGAGGAAGCTCATGACGGACAGGGGGATCAAGAAAGAGCCCGGCAAGAGTATGATCAGCATCAAGAACACGGTGCATGGGTTCGTGGCCGGCGATCGCTCGCACCCGCACACGAGGGAGATTTACGCCGAGGTGGACAGGATCACCGCGCTGATCAAGAAGGATGGATACATCCCCGACACGAGATACGTTCTTCACGACGTTCCAGAGGACAAGAAGGAGAGGCTGCTGTGGTACCACAGCGAGAGGCTGGCGATGGCTTACGGACACATGAACACGCCGCCGGGGCAGCCACTGAGAGTGATCAAGAACTTGCGAGTGTGTGGAGACTGCCACACCGCGTCCAAGCTCTACGCCAAGGTGATGCAACGAGAGATCATCGTGCGCGATAACCGGCGGTTCCACCACTTTGCCAAGGATGGGACGTGCTCTTGCGGTGACTACTGGTGATCCAGGGATCAGCTTCGTCCAAGACTGTAGGTAAAAGTCTCTCTTTTCTTCGTTGTTCTTGACATATTCACTCGCTTTCTTCTAACTTCGCGTCTTTTTGTTTCGCAGTAAGGCAATTCTGCGCTAGCTCGCAATAAACTGGCCAGTGATAGAGAGCTTTCATAGAGAGACTTTAGCTAGTTATAGTACTGTGTAGGAAAACAGGACTTAAATTCAAAGTGGTGTTTTTTCAGGTAAGTTGATGGTCACTCATGTCAAAACGCTCAAGAGCTTGAGTTTTCCCGAGAGGATGTGATGGTGCTTGCTACTGAGAGTTTTGAGATTTTCCTCATACTTGTTTTCTTAGCGGCGCTTCTTGCTCTTGGACTTTTTGGAGCTGGAAGGAGCCACCATCAGGTACACGAAGATCCCCACGATGGAAAGCACCGACACAAGAGGGCCGTATTTCAACGCGATGTTCTGGACGGGAAGAAGTAAGGTGTTAGAAAAGCTCCAGAGGAACGGAAGAAATCTACCTTGATCTGCGTGTGAGATTGTTGTACGGGAGACAATCGCAAGTAAGCAGTACTTTAGTAGCAGAGGACGAGGACCAGAAAAGCTTTAAAAACTTACGAAATCGTATTTGATCCCACTTGGTTTGTCGGAGAGAGTGTCCAGCGGCGGCAGTGGAGTAGACCATGCTTCCTGATTGATTGATCATCACAATGTACAAACCATCACGACGACGAAAATTCCAAGACAACGAATGCTCTCGAAGTTATCATCTCTAGAACACGTACCTGTAGCGCTGATTTGGCCGCCACGCGATACTTCACGACCGCGGGAGCGGCTTGAAACGAACCCTTGGTTTTGGGCTCCAAGACAAACGAATGCTGCAGGGACTTTCCACTGCAAAACAGTGTGAGTTCTACAAAAAATTCCAAGGAGAAGCAAAAAAAAAACAACCATTGAAACTTACACTTCTAGCTTCTCCCATGCTGTGGATGTGTCCCCGGACACGACATTGAAATAAGAACTGGGCCACGAATCGTCGATCAAGCTCACATCATACGCTGTGCTGCAAACGTTCCAATCGTAAGAATCTGGATAGCGATCAAACTCTATCCCAGGGCAGAGAATTTCTATCAATCAGTGCAAGAAAGCAACAAAGTCATGCAATTCAATCCAATCAGATCGAAAATATAATCGAGCAATCCCAGGCCGATTCCTCCAACCTAGCTCAAGGTTTTTCTTACTTACGTGGATCCCGCGTTGTGAACGACGAGCGAGACAGTGATGCGCTCCGATCCAGGCTTCAATCGCTTGATCTGCACCTCCTTGTGCAGGAGAAGGAATGCGCCACTGCTGGCATCCGCGAGCGCTCCCACGGCGCCGAGCAGCGCCACGAATGCGAAGACGAGGGCCGCTCCAGCCATAGCTTAGCTCGCCACAGTCAACAAACCCCTAAACTCTCTCGGAGCCCTAAGAACTGCCGAGATCCCAGCCGTTCGCCATTCAACGCTCAGGATTGGGCTTCCGTTAAGTCTGTTTTATGTTTAATCTTAAATAAAACACCCCTCCAATTTTCCCGGACTCCGAGTTTAGATACTTGGAGACACGGACGGCTGCGATCTGCCCATCCGCGCATCTGGCTGACACGTGTCAGTTACCAACGTTAATGTTTGTGCCCGCTCGGGCAGCCCAGGGCGTGGGAGGAGATTTTTGACGGGTTCTTTTATTTTACGGGCAGCGCGGGCAGCTTCGTCTTCCTCCTCCCGGCTATGGCGTCGCGGGCCTTGTAGCTCAAATCCTCCCTTTTCTCCCCATCCGCGCGTTAGATCTCGGTTTTTTCCTCGCATTTGGCAGCTCGGGAGGCCGCGAGTGGTAGGGTTTAGTGAGGGTTTTGCTTCGGCGGCTATGGCTACACTGGATTGCTACTCTTCGTCTTCTCTTTGTTCCTCGTCGTCTTTGTTCCTCTTCGTGGCTTCGTGTTTCCTTGCTGAATGGCGCTTGAATTGAAAGACTGTTTCTCTCCTGACGATCCCGGTTCTTTGCAGGCCAGAAAGAAAAACATTCCTTCCTTAGATCTCTCTTTTGTGTTCTTCTAGCAGCGATTCGTTTCCATGGCGCTGGTTGGAAAGAGGCTTCTGGAGCTCCGAGGCATCGATGGAACAAGGTACTGTAATTTCTTCTTCCCAGATCTTCTCTAAACGATTCTTTTCCAGTTTTCCAGCGGCAATCTTCTCCTCGCTTCCAGGTGAGTTTGATAGAATAGATCAAAGTTTTGGTTTCTATGATTGTTCTTACATAAGAAACTGTGACCATGAGAATTTTTTATGCCTTTCTTTGCAGATGACGATACTAGCATGGGTCCAGACATTTCGGAGGTATCAGTCTATCCATCTATCCTTGAGTTCTTTAGCGATTTAACAACGATTTCTTCTTTGATTCTTCCCAGGAGGAACCATCTCTGTCATCATCGAAGCTAACGGAGGACAACGATGGAGAAGAAGAGGTAATCCACAGTATCGGGCTCTCGATTTGATTTTAACTTTGATCGGTTCATAGACTGGATCCGAGTGTGAGGTGACCCAAAAGGACGACGAGGACGATCACAGCGACGAGGACGAAGACAATGGCGGGCGCGAGAGCTCGGACGTGGACGACGGTGGCAAGAACGACGACGACGAGGATGGCGATGGCGGCGGCGGCGGCGGCGGCGATGGGGAGGAGGAAGCCGGAGGGGGCGACGACCCAAGCTACGAGGAAGAGGAAGGAGAAGAGGACGAGGAAGAAGAAGTGGAGGAGGACGATGGGGATGAGCCCTACGAGGAGGAGGAAGATGACGAGGAAGACGAAGAAGACGAGGAAGATAACAATGACGAAGACGAGGAGCCTCCCAAGAAGCGAAAGAAGTGAAACGGGCAAAAAGGAGTTTAGGGTTCTTCCTTTTAAGAGACAATTTGATTTAGGGTTTCTTAGCGGATATTGTCAAGAATATGCTTTTTTAAAAGTCTGCCCTAAACCCTAAGTAAACCAGATTGAAACAAAATTCGTTCTTAAGTTTACTTTTCTCGGTATTCGCTCAGCACCCATTCGCTAGCAAGAAAAGTTGACAACGTCTTACTTATATTGACAGCTTCTTACTTAGGCCTAGTTTCATACTACAAATTATGCTTAAGATTGGTAGGTGGGGTGACGGCATTTTGACCGAAACCATTATCAACGGTGGCGATGCGCGGGAGGCCGACGGCCAGGATGCGCCCTTGGACAACACTATAAAAGTTTTCGGCTGGGGGGGAGCTCTCGAGAGGTGAGCGATCGATCGTTTGGATCGAGCGAGAAGGATAATCCCGAGTGAGAGAGAGAGAGAGGAGATGGGCAGCCTAGAATCGCCACGAACAGCGCACGGATGGGCCGCGCACGACGGCTCCGGCATTCTCTCGCCATACGAATTCCCTCTCAGGTTTTTTTCCTTCCATTTCCCTGTCGAGCGCGAGTGGATCGAATTGGCGAGATGAGAATTTCGTGCTCTTGCAGGGAAGTGGATCCCGATAGCGTGGAGATTAAAGTGCTCTACTGTGGAATCTGCCACACCGATCTCCACCAGCTCAAGAACGACTATGGAATGTCGCGATACCCAATGGTTGCCGGGTATGAAATCCTCTTTCTATCGAATTCCTTGCGAGAACTGATCGATCGATGGAATTGGGTTTGATTCCAGGCACGAAGTGGTGGGAACCGTGACGAAAGTCGGTGCCGGCGTGGAGAGATTCAAGGTGGGCGATTGCGTCGGCGTCGGATGCATCGTTGGTTCTTGCCAGGATTGCAATGCTTGCACCGGGGATATGGAGCAGTACTGCTCGAAAAAGCGATGGACCTACAACGATGTCTTCCCCGATGGCGAGCCAACTCAGGGTGGATTTGCCGATCTCATGGTTGTCGATCAAAGGCAAGAAGAAAAATCCTCCTTTTCCTTCCAAGTTTTGTTCTTCAAGTTCTTCCCAGACTTTTCCAGCGAAAGAGTTCTCCAAGTTTCCTCCGACAAAGTTCTAAGTGACAAAGATTCGGTCGAAAGTCTTCCAAGTTCTTGTCACGTCGCCGCTACCAAGTTTTCCCAAAAGTTCTTCATGCCGAGACCCATATTCTCGTCCCCACTTTCATCCCCTGTCTCTTTCACTGTTCTTGAGCTCCATAGCTTTTTCCTGCGAATTCTTCCTCGTTCCTGACCGGGAGCTATCTTTTCTTTCCAGATTCGTGGTGACCATTCCAGAGGGACTGTCACTCGACGCCGCAGCTCCGCTTCTCTGTGCCGGGATCACGGTCTACAGCCCGATGAAGCACTTTGGAATGACCGAGCCTGGAAAGAAGTGTGGTATCCTCGGTCTCGGCGGTGTCGGGCATATGGGAGTCAAGTTCGCCAAAGCATTCGGTCTCCACGTTACGGTAATTAGCACTTCTCGCAGCAAAGAGAAGGAGGCCCGAGAAGTTCTGGGAGCGGACGACTTCTTGGTCAGCACTGATCCGGAGCAAATGGCAGTAAGTTTTCTCGTCTCGTCTGGCTCGAATTCTTTTCTTGTCTCTGCTGCTTGATGCTTACCTCTTTCTCTGGATGTTTGTATTTTACGATCAGGCTGCTGCTCAATCCCTGGATTATATCCTCGACACCATTCCAGCTCCTCATCCGCTGGATATGTACTTGCCTCTCTTGGGAATGAATGGCAAGTTCATTCTCCTTGGAGTTGTTCCGGCACCTCTACAGTTCGTGGCTCCTAATATCCTCCTGGGTAAGAACGAGAGAAAAGTTTAAATGGTTTGAGAGAGACAAGAAACTTACTTGTGGCTTGTGTCCAGGACGACGTATGATCGCCGGGAGCTTTGTCGGCAGCATGAAGGAGACGCAAGAGATGCTGGAGTTTAGCGCCGAGAAGAAGATCGAGTGTATGATCGAGACGGTAACTTTCGACTACATCAACGAGGCGATGAAGCGGCTGGAAAAGAACGACGTCAGATACCGATTCGTGATAGACGTAGAAAAGTCGAACAAGAGCGCGTGAAAACAGTCACACAAAGAATGAAGACAGAGATACACACACAGATCATACACACACTTACCATGCACAAGGAAACAAGAGGGTGGTGTTTCAATTCAACGACGACCGAGTTATAGTATCTTACTGTACATCGATCGATCTGTTTGGAATAAATCCAAGAAACTAGTCTGGAATTCAAGGAATTAAAGAAAAAAAGAGTCAATATCCACAGGCTGGTGAGCGGCACACAAGCAGAGTCACAGGACGGGAAGGTGTGAAGACAACCCAACACTCTTTGTTGGAAAATGACAGCACGTCTCAGTCAAGCCACGAAAGCACGACTCCTCCAAACTAGACCTTAACCACGCAAAATGCAAAGATAATGAAAACTAGTTCGTACCTTGAGGACCCGTTCTGAAAGGCGATCATGCGCTCACGCTCGCTTCTGAGTGGAGCAAAGTGCGTTACACTAAAAGATTCAGGGCCCAGTGATGAAAGCTGAAAGGTATACCTTATTTATATTCGCAGTCGTGTGTCGTGTGTCGGTAGCTACACTCATTCTTTGGCCTTTTCACTGCTGTCTACGACCTCGTCTCTCTTGTTCTTCTTTACCTTGTGCAAGAACTTCTCGTCCCATGTCTCAAACTCGTTGTTTGTGGCTTCATGTTCGAAGTCTTCTGGCTTTTCTGCATGCTGCAAGTGACGAGCAAGATGTTGTTTAGGCAAGGCGAAGCGAATTTAGAACAAAAGAAGAAGCAGAAGACATTTTTGTGACTAGCTTCTGAAAAGTTCTTACGGCGGATTGCTCGGCGAGATTTTGTAGCCTCGAGAGAAGTCCAGTGCCCCGGTCCCGCAGCTCTTTTATTCTGGTTTTCTCAAACAGCATCCTTGTGATGTTCTCCTTTATCTGCGCTTCTTCCAAGCTTTGGTTGTTCACAGCAATCTCAAGCTGGAGCCCATGGAGAGAAAATATCAAGCTCTTTTGTAAAAGAAGAAAGGATAAAAACGACAGCCGACTGACCTGGACATGGAGTATACATGCGAGTACACTAGCTAGGGGTAACCAGCTATCATCTGTCGACAAAGACATCCCACTCCTGCATCGTTTTCAATCACAAGTCAGCGAAGTAAACTAAGGACAGGTTCTCACTTGAGGTAGGGAGCAAGATAAACTATCGAGAAGACGAGATATCTTCGTTTGCTTGTATCAAGCCACGCAAATACCCATGCCTAGTAACAAGACAGTTAAGTTCATAGTAAGAAAAGAAGAAGACCTTCATAAGTTCGATAAAGAAAAACAAAGAACGAACAAAAGAGATTACCAGCCAGTCGAACAAAGGAATGAAACTTATAATCCCCATTGCTGCGTAGCGAACATCGTCTGGACCAAAAACACTGCCATCGGGCTTGGTTTGTCCACTTGGTAGAACCAAAGAGCTCAAAACACAAGCACCGATTGCCACTGCGTAGGGAGCGTCCTCTTGTAAAACAGCCTTCCATTGTGCCTTGTCTACGTTTTTCTTCCATGTAGAACTAGAAGAACGAACAAAGAAAAAGATCGAGCTCGTAGTCCTTAGAAATCGAAGAAAAAATCTACCTTAGTTTGCCTAGATTGTGCAGAGGACGAGCTTGGATTCCTGTTCTAAGAGATTTAACTCCTCGCGCTGCGAAATATTGCTCTTATTTCAAGCGAAGCGATCGAACGATCGACGGAGGATTGCAAATGCGGCGAGAGAAATCTTGCTTACCTGATAGATTAGAGCAGACGAGATGCCGCGATGGCGTCGCGAGGAAAGAGCTCGCCATTTCTCCCTCCTCGTCCTCCCGCGACCTAAAAACAAAATCGCTGTGCTCCACTGGTCGTGCGTTCGATACTCTTCCCCAGCAAATATTGAGTTTTAGGGTTTATGCCAATGGCGCCTAAGCAGAGAGGCGTGGCACTGGTGCGTTTGTCTGCAGAGGAAGAGAAGGCGCTCTCTCGGATCGTCGGTAATGTCGCCTCGAAATCAAGCTCCAGCGGCGGCGAGATCGTCGATAAGAAGCAGGCTGTGAAGAAGCTGAGGAAGATTTATGATAGTCTAGGGAATGAGGGATTCACTGCTGAGCAGATCGAGCTTGCTCTAGCCGCCATTCCGCTGGTAAGCTGAGAAAACTTCTCATTTTTTAAAAAAAAATTTGTGATTTTTTCCAGAGCAACGCTACATTGGAGACCGCATTGGATTGGCTTTGTCTTAATATTCACCCGAATGAGCTGCCTCTAAAGTTTAGTACCGGATTCTCTGTAGATGATAAAGGTGGAGCCTTTCAAATTTTCTTTGCCTTGTCGAGCTAAATGCGTTTTCCCCAGGGGGTTCTGTCCAGGTCTTGGCATCATCTCAAGGCGATTCAAGTAAATCCTCCGAAAGCATCAGAGAAAAGAGCGATTTTACAGATCTCTTGCAACTTAATGCCAAGGAGAAGCGAAAAACCTCAGAGAACGATGCTGACAAAGATTGGATACGGCAATATGTTGCTCAACAAGAGGAGGTACGGTAAGAGATCGTTTTTGTGAATGCGTTTAAGCTGTGACTTCAGGAGGAAGAAGACGACAGTCAGAGCGATCTTTCAGACTGGGAGGTACTGCTTGAATGTTTTGCCTGTCTTTCTAATTGTTGAAAGAACAGGAGCGCGTGGATGGCAAATTTTCCCGACATAGAGTAAGTGCTTTTTACGTGTAACAGCGTCTAATATATTTATCACGTAGAACAATCCACTTGATTCAGCAGAGAAAATTGCACTGGCATTTGTATCTGCAAAACAAGCTGCATCAGAAGCCAAGGCGAGAGAAGACAAGCAACGTCAGAGCGAGGCAGGGAAGACCATTAGAGATCTCAAGGAGAAAATGCTTTCACTTGGTATGAGGTTTTACGCACGAATACGGCTGACGATCTTCCTCTCAGGGCTAAATGAAGACGATTTAGTTTCTTCTGTGGAGGTTCGAACGGCTTCAAGTGATCAACCGATCGAGGATGAAGCGACTTCAGTTGACCAACCGAGCGAGGATCAAGCGGCTGCAAGTGTTCAACCGAGCGAGGATCAAGTTGCTCCGATTGCTACTATTGATCAAGAAAGCTCGCTTGTGGACGCTGGCCGTGCTTCTGAGAATAAGCAACAGCTGACGGAACATTCTGATGATAAAGCCGTGGAAGACGAGGAAAATCTAGGTGGAATGTTTGACGAAGAATCTGCGCAAGCTGTGACCATTCCTCAGACGCTGCTCAAATTGCAAAAGAAAGAGGAGATCAAACCCTGGGGAATGAAAGACTCCCGTGGTGACAAAAGCAAACGTAAAAAGGTAAGAACATAACGTTCTCCTTTTTTTACTCACGGTGCTTCTCTGTTAAAGGCAGTTAATGAACCACAGAAATTTCCACGAGCAATTCTTCAACAATATTGCCAGAAAAATGGATGGGAAGCTCCTAAATTTGAAAAGCTAGCTGCTCAACAAGGTGCTTACAACTATGCGATAACGGTATTCCGTCCAAGAGTGGGACGAGGAAAACAAAAGAAAGGCGGCGGTCCAGTAACGTTTAGTTTTCCAGACGCGGATCTTTTCAGCACAGTTTCGGTTTGTTTTTCACTTCTTCTCAGTAGACCTGCAACTATTTATGGTGTTCGCTGTCTCGTTCAGGAGGCACAAGATGCTGTGGCCACTTGGAGCTTGTTTTCATTATTTCCCGAAGCACCTATATACCTTGAGTTGGCAGAACCTTTTCGATCAATGTGGCTACGTTGGCATGAGCAAGGTGGAAGTTTCTTATGTCCTTCCATTTCTGTGAATTATATCTACGTTTTATGTGCAGGGAAAATGGCAACGGAAGGCAACACTGAAACTAGAGATGATTTTATCAGCTCTCTTCTTGAGTCTGAAAGACCAAGAGTTTCTCCTGACGAGGCTGTACGTACTACGGAGAGCACTTCAAAACCTTTCCAACCGCCTGTCATCGTTCGTGAGCGCAAGAGTTTCAGGCAGACAAGTAAGTCCATGTTACCAAGAGGATCTGGCTAACACACGAGTCCTTGCAGATCATGACGCTGTCAGCAGTCATTTGAAGCTCATTCAGGAAAGAAAACTGAAAGACAAAAAATATCAGGTACAGGTAGCTGTTTATGTGCCTCAATGAAATTGGTTCTGTGGTGAAAGGCAATGCTGTCTGCGCGTCATTCACTACCTATAGCGTCAGTTAAAGAAACAATTCTCCAACACTTGATTACGAGCAATGTTCTCGTAGTAAGCGGTGAAACGGGAAGTGGGAAAACCACTCAGGTAATGACTTCAATTTGTAAGATAAAGAGTTTATGCATTTTTAGTACAGGTGCCACAGTACATCTTGGATGATATGATCGCTGCCGGTCAAGGTAGCTCATGTAAAATCATCTGCACACAACCTCGTCGAATTGCTGTAAGGTTTTGTGTTCTTGTTAAGCTATAGAGCTGATAAATGCGTTTGTGTTTGTTTACCAGGCTATTTCAGTTTCTGAACGAGTGGCAAGTGAGCGATGCGAGGCAGGACCCGGGGAAGCAGGAAGTACAGTGGGATATCAAGTTCGTCTGGATGCTTCATGGTAATGGTAACTTTTTTTTATATGATTTCGGCTGGAACGACATGCCTTTCAGGACTGATGACACACGCCTTTTCTTCTGCACAACGGGTATATTGCTTCGGCGGCTTGCGGTAAGTCTGCGTCGTTCATGGGGAGTTTCTAACTCCGTTAAGAGTTCTAGAGTGACCCAGACCTTTGTGATGTTTCACACGTTGTTGTCGACGAGGTGCACGAACGGACGGTTTTGGTACGTGTCTTATGGAAGTTCCCCATTGTTATACCTGTGTTTTGGTTTCAGGGTGACTTTTTAATCAGTCTGTTGCGAGACTTAGTGGCAAAGAGAAATGAGGACAAAATGAACCCACTTAAAGTGATCCTGATGTTAGTGTACACCGCGTCATTAGAGACATTAACATTCTTTTTTCGCTTGATGCAGGTCTGCGACACTGGATGCTGACAGATTTTCTCAGTACTTTGGAGGTTGTCCTGTGGTGGTTGCCACAGGCCGCACTTATCCTGTGCAGACCTTCTACTTGGAGGATATATACGAGAAACTGGAATATCGTCTCTCATCTGATAATCCAGCAGCATTGCAGAATTATTCATCACATGATAAGGTTCATAAAAACATTGTAAGCAGTGTTTGGCTAATGCTATTCTGCAGAGGGCTTCTCAAAATGTGGTTGACAAGAATAGAGGACGGCAAGATTTGGCCCGCATGGGATGGGGTGATGACCAGATACTTGAAAGCAGGCCGGTCAATCCCCTCTACGAAGAATCACATTATCGCAAGTATTCCGAAAACACTCGGAAAAATCTGGTATGGTTTTTGTTCTCTCTATCTCTCTCTCTGAGTTTACCTGCATTAGGCGAACGTCAATGAGGACGTGATTGATTATGAGCTTCTCGAAGATCTGATCATGCATATAAATGAGACGGGAGATCCTGGTGCCCTTTTAGTGTTTCTTCCAGTGAGTCCACCTGGTTTCTTACCGTCTCTAATTTTTTCTTTGTTGTTTTGATGATAGGGAATGCCTGAAATACTTCAGTTACTTGATCGTTTAATGGTACTGAAAACATTCAGTGGTCCTGCAGCTGAGTGGCTTTTGCCGTTGCATTCCTCGGTTGCTCCAGCAGACCAGCGAAAAGTTTTTCAAGTGCCTCCACGTGGAATTCGCAAAGTAAGAAACCGTTTTGTCCTGCAAGTTACCCTGTCATTCTAACAATTGCATTGTAGATTGTACTGGCCACGAATATTGCAGAAACAAGCGTGACAATTGAAGACGTTGTTCACGTCATAGATTGTGGAAAGCACAAAGAAAATCGTTTTGAACCCCGACGGGTAATACCTGGCACCAGTGCTAAGTCTCATACTGATATAGCATTTGTAGAGAATGTCGCGCATGATGGAGGCCTGGATATCACAAGCAAATGCGCGGCAGCGCAGAGGACGAGCCGGACGAGTGAAAGCTGGGAACTGCTACTGTTTCTACACAGAGAATCGTTTCGATAAACATATGCGTCCATTTCAGGTAATGCAATTTTTCTTTGACCCTCTGTTATTTGATGCGAGCACTTCAGCTGCCGGAGATGCTCCGTGTTCCTTTGGTGGAACTCTGTTTGCAAATCAAGCTTCTTTCTGTGGAGAATGTGGCTTCGTTTCTTGAGAAGGTATGTGTCGTTGCTTTCACAGAACAACCTAATCTGGTGCCAACAGGCTTTGGATCCACCCAAGACTGAAGCTGTCGAAAGTGCACTGTCCATTCTTCGTGAGGTAGACGAATTTCTCATATTTTTAAGCATGTATTGATCTGATACGCAGGTTGGAGCGCTCACAGAAGAAGAATATCTTACTCCACTAGGCAGTCATTTAGCAGCACTCCCAGTGGACGTACACATTGGCAAGGTAGCAGCACTGTTACATTGTTTCTGACTGAACTAACTTTACTTCCATGTAGATGTTGCTGTATGGCGCACTCCTTGGCTGTTTAAGTCCAGTTTTAACCATAGCTGCTTATTTGAGTCACAAGTCACCTTTCGTCGCCCCTCTTGGTCAGGTATTCCATTCCACAAATCATTTTTATGCCAGCTGACCCCCTCCACGCACAGAGAGATGCTGCTGAACGAGCTAAACACGCATTTGGTGACACAGCAGCGGAGAAAAGTACTATCGCGTCTGGTAGACAGTCTGATCACCTGGTCATTGTTGCGGCTTATGAAAACTGGAGACGGCTCGTTACTCAGGTTTTAGCTTTCTACATCTTCCTTTGTCTCATCAGACTTGCTTACAGGGAGGCGCAAGGGCTGCAAGACAGTTTTGTGATGCGAGTTTCTTAAGTATGCCCGTGCTAAACATGCTGAGGTAGCTCTAATCTTTTAAGAAAAATTGATAAACTACTGGCATCGTGTTGTGCAGGGAAATGCGACTGCAGTTTGCCAAGCTTCTGAGAGACATTGGCTTCATTTCCAAGGTTCCGGCTTTTCAAGTTTCTTATCATTGCAACTCGTTTTTCCAGGTCGATTACCGGGCTGCGGACATTGATAAGTGCCTGGACGAGATAAACCAGCCGTTCAACCAGAATGCTCAATCTGCATCAGTCATCAAGGTTCTAGTAGCACCATTTCTTTTTCCATAAGCTCTGGAAGTTTTTGGCAGGCTGTTCTTTGTGCGGGACTCTATCCCAATGTGGCAACGATGATGGAGGAAAGTGTCAAGGCGGGACACGCAAACGCCCTCAATCAACGCGCTGGTCTGGCGTCGGAAAAGAATCCGCGGTGGACCGATGGCCGCCGTGAAGTCTACGTTCATCCTTCCTCCATAAACTCTAAAGTGAAAGAGTTTCAGCACCCGTTCTTGGTGTTCCACGAAAAGGCAAGTCCCTCTCTTTTTTATTTGTCCAATTTCTCCGTGACAAGATCTCGCATTGCTTCTTCATTGCAGGTGGAAACAAGTAGAGTTTATTTGCGAGACACAACTGTTCTCTCTCCCTTTGCGCTTCTCCTCTTTGGTGGCTCCATCAAAGTCCAACACCAGGTATTGCAGGGATGGAAATATTCGCATGTAATCTCTTACTGGGTTTAAATCACAGGTTGGATATGCGACTGTTGATGACTGGATGAAGATCGACGTTCCAGCGCGAACTGCTGTGCTCTTCAAAGAGCTGCGGTCTTCACTGGATTTGCTACTCAGCGAGCTGACCAAATCACCTCAGGAAAGAACCTTTTGATGCTTCTAGCTTTTTTCCACATTGTCCTTTTGATTCCTCTATCTTACGATCACTAGATCTCTTTCTTTGCAGGGATTGTCATCAGCTCGTGGAAAAGAAGTAGTAAACTCGGTGCTCAAACTTCTCGTTTTAGTGGAGCAGTGATCAGGTTTAATTATAACTAAACTCGAATTATAAACAAAAGGAACAAAGTTTACACCCTCCCTTTGCGCTTCTCACCAGGTAGTTCTGAGATAGAAATATTCGTGTAAGGTTTAAATCCCAGGCTGTGGATGACTGGATAAAGATAGAGCTCACCATGTCATGGTTCCTCGACCAGGTTAAGTTATATTTAATAAGCTTTATTATAACTAATTTAAAATTTATATCAGTTAGCAGAATTGATTAATTAATGAATTACAGCTTAAATTTAAGATATTTTCTTAATTAGAGCCAGTTTGTATTCCCTTGTTTTTTTTAATCCTCCACCATGATCCCACATGAAGCATAGAATCGTCCTCTATGGCCCTTTTTTGGGCATACATAGTAACAATTACGCACTAATTACATACCACTTTATCGAATAAAGTTTAATAGTATAAATAATAATGGGAGAATAAAGTTCACTCCTTTTCGTGGGCAATGCGAACAATGCGGCGGGGGCTGATGCTTCCTGTTGCTGCCAAACTAGAAAACTTGAATCTGGACAAAGATAAAAGAAAGAAAAAATTAAAAGGGACAGTTCTGTTTAAATCAATACTTAGCACTAGCAGTAACTTCGTTTTCCTCCTCTCCATCAGGGATGTAGCTTTCTTCTTCGTCTTGAGAGAAAAAAAGAAAAACTTGCTTCTTAATCTTGATATGTGCTGTCCCACCTGGACAAATCCCCAGAATCTAAACCGGATCTTGGCCATAGCCGGTGAAGCTCCGCCTATGCTGACAGGGCGCCGTCAAATGCCACGTGGAAGGAGAAAGGCGGCCGCCAGAGCTTACCCATTAGTAATGTGGATAGGCTCTCCATCCTTCCAAATCGTCTGTGATATCAACATGTATATTTGCTGCAAGTGGTATGGGACCTCTAGGAAATGCTTTATTTTAGAAAGAGATTCCATCTTGTAGGGTTATATATTGTCAGGGACCTCCACATTTTCTCTGTCAATCGATTGAACCAATATAAAGACCAGACCATGGCGAAGCAATTCACGAACGATTCTCCAACACCCGACCTCTTCTTCACTCATTTGTAAACCATGGCTCTCTTCCTTCCTTCCTACATTGAGATCTACAACAACACTTCAGATGTCTACATGGTCCAAGTGGAGGAAGACAAAATTTTCTTCAAATATGCCAAGTGGGTAGTAACAGCCTTTGCTGTGATCTCCACCATAGTTGCCACCGCTGGAGCAGCATCTCCTTTGGTAGCCGTTCTAGTAGCAAATGGAGTTGTAGAAGTGGTTGGGCTCTCCACTGCAGCACTCCTTGCAATTACTTCAGCAGCTGCAACCATTTCTGGGATTTCATATGCTAGTACTGCAGCTGGTTGGGCATTGAGCACTGTCATCTTCTTCCAGGACAAGTTAAGAGATGAAGGCTACGTTAAGATTCTTCCAGGTATATTCTACTCCTTGCAATCAATCTAAGTACCTCACAAATGGACATTATTTTAGGTGAAAAACATAAGTTCCAGGTGATTGGGAATGGACCATTTGGCTGGAGGCAAGCCAGTTGTCGCAGGATCCGTGTCAACCCTTATAACAAAGAAGAGGTGGTCATGGACACAGTTTATATGAGGCCAATCTTTTCAGGGGCTTTGCCATTCACTACCCGCGAGCATAACATCCAATACTGGATTGATAAATGGGGGCACGAAGACTATACTGTAATGCGTTTAAGCCAGAAGAGCCGTAAAGCTATTTGATCGCCTGTGACCTCAGATGAAGAGTACTATTACTAGTATATTATTTATTATTTAGTAGTAACAGATAGAACATAACACTCACCGGCACGGCAGGAAGATCGACCCAGCGCCCTGCCCAAGGGAAGAGGACAGTTGCATACTTGAATCATGCTCATGGGAGGTTGTGTAAGACCATTGTAAATAATATATGAATGAATGAAGGGCAATATTCATTCATTAGCTGTTTACACGGTCTTCCAAAGAGCATGAAACTTCTCTCTTCGTGATATGTTTGTGCCCAAGCTCCACTCCCCATAAATCCAGAGCGAGAAGCAACTCCATTGCCACTTAATGGAAACTATTGTGGTGGAGCTGACACACAAGTCGCCCACATTCTTGCGAAGACGCAGTCGTGGCCGCAAGACTCTATAGCATCATCGAGCAGGATCAATGCCAAGGCCAATCCGAGTGAACATATCGTAATCAACGGGACTGCCATCCTCTACTTCTTGACCATCAACGAGCCGCACGAGCTCCTTTGCCACGTGGAGGCCCGCCGAGCCCAAAAAATTTACAGCATGAAGACGTGAACAAAAAAAATCCTAGAGCTCTCGGAGGTGAGCCTGGCTCACCCCTCACTTGGAGCACAATGCCAGAATTCGCATTTCTGGGGCAACATGATCGCTGCCGGTCAAGGTAGCTCATGTAAGATCGTCTGCACACAACCTCGTCGACTTGCTGTAAGGTTTTGGGTTCTTGTTAATCTACATGGAACGACATGCCTTTCAGGACTGATGACACACACTTTTTCTTCTGGCATATTGCTTCGGAGGCTTGCGGTACGTTTGCGTCGTTCATGGGGAATTCCTAAGCTTTCTTAGAGTGACCCAGGTTGTTACGAACGGACGGTTTTGGTACGTGGCTTATGGATGTTCCTCATTGTTAAACCTGTGTAGGGTGATTTTTTAATCAGTCTGTTGCGAGACTTAGTGGCAAAGAGAAACGAGGACAAAATGAACCCACTTAAAAGTGATTCTTATGTTAGAGACATTTTCTAGTCCTGTGGTGGCTGCCACGGGCCGCACTTATCCTCTGCAGACCTTCTATTTGTCATCTAGCAGCATTGCAGAATTATTCATCACATGATAAAGTTCATGTAAGCAGTGTTTGGCTAATCTTATTCTGCAGAGGGCCTCTCAAAATGTGTGACAAGAATAGAGGACGCCAAGATTGGATACTTGAAAGCAGGCCAGTCAATCCTCTCTATAAAGAATCACTTTATCGCAACTATTCTGAAAACACTCGGAAAAGTCTGGTATGGTGTTTGATTTTCTCTATCTCTCTCTCTGATTTTATCTGTATTAGGTATAAAATTTCCTTTTCAAGATGCTTAGCACTGGGCATGTGGGTATCTTCTTTGTGCTTTCGACAATCTACTTGTTTCTGCAATTGTTTGTGGCCAATACAATCTAGAATGACATATGGTAACTTGCAGAACTGAAAGCCAATCACCACTGAGTGTTTTGGGTACCATTAAACGATCGAATAACTGAAGTATTTTAAGCATTCCCTATCATCAAAACAGCAAAGAATGGTAAGAAACCAGGTGGACTTACCGGAAGAAACACGAAAAGGGCACCAGGATATCCCGTCTCATTTGTATGCATTATCAGATATTTGAGAAGCTCATGGATATCACAAACAAATGTGCGGCAGCGCAGAGGACGAGCCGGACGAGTGAAAGATGGGAACTGCTACTGTTTGTACACAGAGAATCGTTTCAATGAACTCATGTGTTCATTTCAGGTAATGGCGTTTTTCTTTGACTCTGTTCTTTGATTCGAGTACTTCAGCTGCCAGAGATCCTCCGTGCTCCTTTGGTAGAACTCTGTTTGCAAATCAAGCTTCTTTCTGGTGGAGAACTTGAGAAGGTAAGCGTCGTTGCTTTCACAGAAGCACATGTAATGTCACAACATTACATGTAAGCACATGTAATGTATGTAATGTCACAACAGGCATTGGATCCATGCAAGACCGAAGCTGTGGAGAGTGCACTGTCCATTCTTCGCGAGGTACAGAAATCTCTCATACTTTTAAGCATGTATGGAGCGCTCACACAAGAAGAATATCTAGATATTCTTCTTCCGTGAGCATCTACATGGAAGTAACGCTATTTTCCATTAGGCAGTCATTTAGCAGCACTCCCAATGGACATACACATTGGCAAGCTAGCAACACTGCTAAACCGGTTGTTTCTCATTGAACTAACCTTACTTCCATGTAGATGATGATGTATGGTGCACGGCTCATTTCTCAGGGTTTAGCGTTCTACGTCTCCTCTTGCAGGGAGGAGCAAGGGCTGCAAGACAGTTTTGTGATGCGAGCTTTTTAAGTATGCCCGTGCTCAACTAGCTCGAATCGTTTAAGGAAAATTGATAAACTGGCATCGAAATGCGACTGTAGTTTGCCAAGCTTCTCAGAGACATTGGCTTCATTTCCAAGGTTCCAGCTTTCAACCTTTCTTTGCTTGCTTTCCAGCTTTCATGTCATGCCTAGACCTCGAGGTCACTGCTGTTAGCATGTTGGGCCAAGGACGAGCTTCTAATAGCACCATTTTCCTTCCATAAGCTCTAAATTTCTGGCAGGCTAACATTCTTCTGTGTGGCAACGATGATGGAGAAGAGTGTCACCAACGCCCTGAATCAACGGTGTGGCCTCGGAAAAGAATCCGCCAGAGTGAAAGAGTTTCAGCATTTCCTCGAAAAGGTAAAGTCCCTCTCCTTTTTCTCTGTGACAAGATCATGCATTGCTCCTCCATCGCAGGTGGAAAGAAGGTCGGTCTATTTGCGAGACCTCTCTCTTTAACTAAGGTATCTTCGACTTTGGTTAGCTTAGTTATTAGAAAGTTTGAATGATGATTCACTTTTACTTTTTTTTAGCTTTGTCCTTTTCAATTGCTCCATCATGCTGTCTCTCTCCTAGTGTAACAATCATTGATATTAGACGGAGCAAGTGAGGAGGAAGAAACACTATGGATAAAATGCAATAAAGTGATGATCACACAATAAACCTTTTCCTGGTGTGATTTTAAGATAAAAGATTGAAGACCCTAAACCCTAAACCAGTGTTTTCATTTTGATGCAAAGTTTAGGTTGAGATGAACCCTAAATTAAAAATAATGTGTACATATATGTATAAAATAGTGGTCTGAAGTTACACATTTAGGGCCACGTGGCAGAAATATGAATTTCTACATCCGATCATTGAGAGGAGCAAGAGATTGCACGAACTATTGCGGATTATCAAATCTCCCCACATAGCCCGCCATAGCCACACGAAATTTGTGATGAAATTGGAAGGGCAGGCAAAAGAAAAGAACGTTTCGAATCACGATTGAAAGTATGTTTATCTTTCGGGAACATGCCTTAAATTGCTTGGAAGAACTTGAAGGATTGGACTGCTCCTGGCGGTGCCTGGCTTCCCGTTCAGCCAGACTTGTGGGAGGGAATCAAGGGCGCTGAGGAGAAGCAGGAGGCCAAGGGGTGGTGGAGTGGGCATGGATTCGAGGACGGAGGGAGTTTTATAAGATCTGTAAGTTTCTGGCAGGCTGTTCTTTGCGGGATTCTATCCCAATGATGGAGGAAAGTGTCAAGGCGGGACATGCCAACAGGCGTCGAAAAAGAATCTGCAGTGGATCGATGCAGATTAAGTTCTGGGTTTACGTCAAGAGATAGACTCAAAGACTTGCAGAGATCACACATTGTTTCTTTATTGAGGTGGAGGTTTATTTGCGAGACACAACTGTTCTCTCGCTTTGCACTTCTCTTCGGAGAGTCCAACACCAGGTATCAAGCTGAGATAGCATCTCTCCCACATTTTTCTTTTGATTCCTCTCTTGCCTTCTAACTAAGATCTCTTCTTTAAAAGAATTTTGTGGAAAAAAGTAAACTCGTTTATTTAATAAGAAAATGTAAGATATTTTCTTTTACTTATCATTCATGCACTAAAAATATTGAGGCTAAAAAATTATAAATGAACAAACTTGTCTTTTGAGCGTTTATATAGTTATTATCCATTACTAGAAAGTTAATATTACAGTTATTTTGAAATAATAATAGTAAAACTAAATGTATAATAAAAGTCAAACTTTTAAAAAGTTAAAAATTTAGAAATAAAATATGTTATTATAGTTTTCAATAAAAATAAAAATCTTAATGTGTGACATACTATGGCTATGATGTTGTATACTATTATTAGTGTGTGGGATTTTAGTAGTCAATCTGATTGGTTTTAATTCAAATCACTCGCTTCTGTATAATCAAATATGCAGATTTTTATATTTTATGCATTCACATTGGTGGAAATGAAAGGTAGCTCTAATTATCCTTGAAAAGTGCTTGGATTTATGTTTTTGGTTTAGATATAACTTTTGCATCATTTAAATCTTTGTTCTTTAAATAATTTTTCATTTTCTTCTCTTTTCTTTTACTTATTATCATTTATTTTCATGGTAGAGTAATAGGTTCCTCCTCTTTTGATTCTAGAACATCAATTCATGCAATTTCTTAATGCTATACAATTACAATTAAACAATCAAACTCAAATGATAGTGGCATTTATGGTGTGTGACGTAACTCCTCCTACTTTTGTTACCAATCCTTGTATCTGGCTAGAATTCTTTTATGAGAATCCGTGGGATGATATATACCATTAATTTGATCACTTTACAATGATTACTACCTATCATTTTTAAAATGATGTATAGTGTTTGCATGAGTTTCCCATATATCCCTAAAAAATAGCATTGTAGTGGTACAATAATTTGAGCATAGCAACCCATATGGATTGGAGCTTTTTCTTAGACATCTTGCAGTGTACATTTGGATATATTGATGATTACAATAATGCCTCTAGCAATTGTATTATTTTTGTCAAAAATTATTTGAGTTAATAATGCAATTTGATGTTCACTTCCAAAAGCCTTTTGCTTCATGTGGAGCTATATATATTAGAGTACATCAAAT